>NC_061087.1:2629143-2641643 GCF_015104395.2 Macrobrachium nipponense
CATATTAGAGAGATCTTATTTCCATCTATCGTTCTTTGAACATATCTGGTTCTTAGGGCCTGATCTTGTGCCACTGTTGTCATTCCTTCAGTTTCCTTCTTGAGCTCTCCCCTCTGTAGCTATTGCCATGTTTCATCGCTGGCTAGTTCTTTAGTCTGTTTCATGTATTGTCCATGCATTGGTCTGTTGTGCCATTCCTCTGTTCTGTTTGTCATTCTCCTGTCTCTGTATATTTCTCGGTCTTCGTCTACTTTTATTATTATTATTATTATTATTATTATTATTATTATTATTATTATTATTATTATTATTATTATTATTATTACTATCATTATTATTATTATTACACCATGGTGAACAGAAAGGAAAACAGTTACCTTATTCAAAATCAATATAATTAGTGCATACAGATATAATTCTAATCTCTGTATGTATATGTATGTATGTATGTGCCACCCTAAGTCAAAATTCACCTAATATAGGCTATACGTTATTTTTAATGCAAGTCTTAATTCATACTCTTACCTATTATATTTTCTTTGTGTTTTTGAAAGTTTATGAACAGTAACACGCGCACTTTTTTCGGCCGTATCAAAAATCACAAACTCACCTAAGGTGGCGTATTTTAGAGGTATTGAATCACAGACCAACCCGGCCGGCAATCAGAAAGGTATAAGAATAGCGTTCCTTTGCTTCATTTAGCGTATATGCCATGCCAGCTCTGTAATCAGCAGATTCGGACGAAAGATTTGCCGCTCATTTTGTTGATACGGATTCCTTTGTGTCTGTGGAAGCGATTTGCAATTGTCTTTGCGTGACAACGCGCCATGTCTCGCATTCACTTGCGCCGAATATTCCCTACAGGAGGCTTCTTAAATGCCGGCGCTTGGGAACCTTCGAAGGAAGAAGCGTCGGTGACATTCCTGCGGCGGATTAATCTGTATACTGGTTTCTATTGCCCGTCAAAGCCAGTTTCTCGTTCAAGCGTTCCAAGCGTAATGCAATAAAGAAAAGGGGAAATTCTCTTGTGTTTCATATTTCCTAAGTTGCAGTACGTTGCAACATCACGGATTTAACTCGGCCAGACTGCTATATGTATACCCCGCGTCTGTGGGGAAGGCCCGTGACCCATATATGAACTGTGTACAGGCGAATCCTGAGAGGCATTACCTGATATGAATAACGGAACAAGTCAGGTAGAATGGAACTTGAGCGATGGCTGGGGGAAGGTCTTGTCGGTTTTCTTTATTTTTTTAGGCCTTTGCTTCAGTTTTACTCTGTAAGTATAGTCTATGGTATTAGTTGTTACTATTTTAGCTGACGAATTTACACTTTCTTCGTAAATGAGATCTTTTGAATTTTTAAACTTCACAGAATTTTTTTGCTTAAAAAACGATAGTCCGTTCACGTATTAACTGGAAATTTCATGCAGATAAGTTTCCCTTAAACTTGTGAATAAGGACTATAAATTGATATTTTTTTTCCATGAAATAGTCTCGGAAATTTCAAACTATGAGAACCAAATGAAATTAACGTCTGTCTTGAGTTCTAAAAAAAGATTGCAATATTCTTCTTGTCACTAACTTTCGAGAAATGGCTGCATACATCCTAAAATTGCCAATTTATGGGGTGTATCTGCACATGAATTCCTCCTCTTTCACACTTTAAGGGCCTCATTTTCAGACTGTTACCCCATGATTCAACTTTCTTTTTTAAAGACTTTTTAAAATAAACTGTTTCCTTGAATTAATGAAACTGAAAAAGTTATGTGTCCTTGGTATTTCTATTTCTGTTTTCTATGTTCAGTTAATAACCTTTCGGTACAGAACTCTAAATCCCAAGGAAGTTTCTGCAACCAATTACCTGATCTTCGTGGAGCTTCGTATATATATATATATATATATATATATATATATATATATATATATATATATATGTGTGTGTGTGTGTGTGTGTGTGTGTGTGTGTGTGTGTATGTATGTATTTATGTATGTATGTGTGTGTGTGTTGGTGAGTGTACATGCGTCATCAGTTTTCATGAATAAACATTCCGACGAATAAAACACCGTGTCAGGAGATACTGTGGAAGATTTATTTTCTTTTGTATCAATCACGTAAAAAATCCCTTGAAAAGGTATTACAGGTGATCAAGTTTTTTCTTCTTCTTTTTGAATGCTTGTATATAGAAGACAAGATTGATTACGAATTCCGCTCGAATGTGCTGTGGATTTTGATTGCGGTAGAATTAGTTTGGTACCTGTTTTCAATAGAATACCTGTTTTGAATGAGTGGGCCGTACCAGAAGTTAGATTTGAAATGTAGCCTCGGTCGAGTATGTACTCTGGTTCCATATACACGACAACCGTGGCCTCCGTAAATGGTCTCTCTTGCGCGATAGTCTCTTCCCGATGGGAATGAATCGTGCACTGCGGTCACAATCGTCTGATATATGGAAACATTCCCTTTCCCTATCAGTGTAGTTGGTAAATCAAGGTAACGGATGCATTCGTTCTACCGTAAGCCTAGAACCTTCGTATCACTAATGCTTCAGGGCGAGGAACGATTCATTTTCATAAAACTCAATGCGAGATAAAGTTTTGATGAAAGTTTTAGATCCAAATTTGGATGAAAAACTCTCACTGCCAAAATCGGCTTAATTTTGGGGTTACATGGACCCGGCAATAGTATAAGAGTTTGCATATTACACAGCTTATCATTACTTATCGCTAAGCTGCCTGTCCGCTTATACTTCTACCAAATATTTATTACAATTTACTCCAAATATGGCTCTTAGATAAGCCTTTGGTTCAAATGCTCGCGTGACGAGTCTTAACGCGACCTCGTTCTATATTTTGGATGCGGGTTCGAATCTTGCTACGGACGTCAAAATATCTTCATATTCTTGCACATGGACCTCAAGTGTTTGTAGTGACAGGCTTATCTAAAATGTTCGAAGAATTCTAGAAGTTAAGAGGGCGTTACGGTTGTTACATTTATACACACACACACACACGCACACACATATGTATATTTATATATATACACACACACACACACACACATTATATATATATATATATATATATATATATATATATACATATATATATATATATATTATATATATAGATATAATATATATATATTATATATATATATATACGTCACCTACGTAGTCCTAACAAAACAAAACAAAAATTCATCGAAAACTACCAGAAGCCCGATATCGAAGCGTCATCATCATTATCATCTGTCCGAGCCTTTGAGACGAGTTCTCTCGAAAGTCGAACTCGCCTTTTGTCATTAATTAAAGAAAACCCATTTATCCTCATATATTGGCATATTCCTTTCGCATAAAGATAGTTTCACGAACCTTCTAATTGAAGGGCTGGGTTACCTTTTGATGACGTTTGTCTCGTGAAATTGAAATAAATTCGGATAAATCATCATGACAAAGCAAATGCTTCTTCGGACGTTTCCATGACAACCGTGATCTAGGCGAAACACACGGCAAATGAGGAAGAGGAAGGAGCCCATCAGCCTATTGTTTTCTGGTGGCTTTTTTCATGCTAGGTTACCCGACAACACTCTGAATAGTAGGTTATCTTTTGATGGCATATCTGCCCCTCGGCCTACCTTGCTACGGAGCTCTAGTCGTAGTACATTTCTCTCGATTTTTATCGAGCACTTTCTCCTCCCCATCCATGATGTATAGTGATTCTTTTGTCAGATGGTAAAAGAATCACTAATCTCCTAGTGACGTCACCGGACTTGATTGCGTCGTCGGCCGTGACGTCATGGCTTGCCTGCTGTCATTCAGCAGCTCTTTATTTTTGTCTAACCTCGATGGCCTAACATGATACGGAATGATGCCGACGTCATTGTACTGAAGGAACGTCGCTCATCCCGAGCGAAGTTCATTGGCTTATGCGTAGACCTAACAGTTTTTAGCGCTTACTGTTTAAACTGTCAGAGCATCGCGTAGGTAATATATAATTATTTTCTAAGTGTCGATGGAAAACTACATTCTATGCGAAATCTTAGACGACTGTGGATTTCAGAATAAAAAAATTCAAAAGTGTACTTGATTAAAAGAATTAAATATATTGAAGATATCGAGTATCTTATATAAAAGCTGTTTACTCAAGTAACTTATGTATATGACTATTCGAATAAAGTTTATCTCTCTCTCTCTCTCTCTCTCTCTCTCACTCTATATATATATATATATATTATAATATATATATATATATATATATATATATGTATATATATATACTATATATATATATATATATATATATATATATATATATGTATATATATATATATACTTATTATCATATATATATATATATATATATATATATATATATATATATATATATATATATATATATATATATATATGTGTGTGTGTGTGTGTGTGTGTGTGTGTGTGTGTGTTGTGTGTGTGTGTGTGTGTGTGTCTGACCTGTGTAGAGGGATTGCTGACAGCCTGAACTCTCATTTGAAAGACTGGTGTTCGGTCCCGATGTGACTCAGAAATTTATTTCTGTGAAAACACTTCTTATTTCTATAGATACATATACATATATAAAATATATGTTATATATATATTAGCTGAAACCACTGGGAAAGTTTAAAGAAGAAAAGACAGAGTGCCGAGTACTTTCGTGTATTTAACACATCTTCGGGGCACGAAAGCACTTGGCAGATTCTGTCTTTTCTTATTTAAATTTTCCCAATGGTTTCAGCTAATAAACAAAATGACGTGCTTACTTTTGTAATTTCTTGGTATATATTATATATATATGTATGTTTTATATTTTATGTATTTATCTATCTATCTATATATATTATAATATATATATATATATTATATATTATAAATATATATATATATATAATATATATATATAGGTATATATATATATATGATATATATATATGTTATATTATATATAAAATATGTATGTATATATATATATATACTATATATATATTATTATCTATAATATATATATATTATGTATCCTATATGTGTCTTTAATATGGTACCGATTCAGGAATTGAAGTAAAACTAATTCGTTTAGGGATATTCTCTAAGGAACACCTCATGCCTTAAGAGGAAGGCTAGAGATCTTTTAAAAATACGAAATACTTAATTCATTATACCCCATAATGATCAACTGTAAAATGAAAAATCCCTTGGAAAATGCAATAAGTATATTGTAAACTTATCGTCACTCTTCGGATACGTTTGATTTATTGCAAGCCTTGACACCCGTGACTTCTTGGTCCTGAGAACGACTGGCTAAAATCCAAGCTCTCCTTGTGCCTGTGGCCTCATGTTATCAGATGTATGCAGCAATTCAATGTTCCCCCGTTGCACTGGAGAGTGGAAAAGATTTGGGATGTCTGAAATGTGGTGCTCGCAGTAAACGCCCCCCATCCCCTCTCTCTCTCTCTCTCTCTCTCTCTCTCTCTCTCTCTCTCTCTCTCTCTCTCTCTCTCTCATCGCTTCTTCTAGGCAGTATATTGTTTCCTGGCATCCTTTTTTTTTTTTACTTTGCACTTTGAATGGACAATAAGTTTTTTACAATTCTCTCTCTCTCTCTCTCTCTCTCTCGTCTCCTCTCTCTCTCTCTCTCTCACACACACACACACACACACACTTACACACAGATTTTTGTTGTGGATAAGTATTCCTGAGCAAGACAATTCTTCCCTCACGTCATATGTATAAATTTCCCATGAGCAAAGCAGTCGTTAAATCTTGTCAACTTTGGATGTAAATAAGGTTAATTTTATATATTTACTCAATATTCTTCGTCTCTTTCCTGCAGAAAACCCTGAAGCTTCGATCTTATCCATTGCTTCTCTCATAAAACTCATTAAAGCCATAACGCGCACGACTAGAGCTTTACCTCCGAAGCATTTAACTGCATTGAACCTACCCGACTACGTAACGGTAACTCGTTCTACCCTATTGGTCACGGAAAGTCTGCGGATATTCTGTGGAGACTGCCTCATCCTCCTCCCCCTCTTGGGTGGTTTTTTCTAAATGACATTACATACCGTAAGGTTAAATGTCACCTTTTTGTTTAGCAGTCGTTTATGGCTGTCTATAGTTATCTTAACTGGTAACATCATTTTGTTTTCCGATAAATACTTGTTTCGGGGAGGAGGGGGGCGGCGGGAAGGCGAGCAACCTGCAGGAATATGACTACATAGCACTGATGTTGACCTATGGCTGGATGCCTCCGTGAGGTGATACCTTTGATTTTGTGTGTAATGGAAATGGAAATGAAGAATTGGTGACAAGGTCTATTATGACTTGTTTAATTTTCCTATTTTACATTCCGAAAACTTGACTGGAAATCAATTACTGCAGATAATGAAGTACACAATTCTACCTGTAAGCGTCCGGAGTTAGAGGGTAGAATAAACAGGCAAACACGTCTGAGTCCTAATTAACAGTCGAATATCAAGGCTGTTCGCTTGGGGTAAAACGAGGTTGTCTCTTAGTTTCCATATAGTGTGGATCATCAGTTCGTCGCTGTATCTCCTGCGAATTATCTGTTATACCTGTGTGATCTTTTGTAGTTCCGAGAAAGCTCGCTGCCTGATTAACTGGAACACCAGTTGCTTGAGTCAGCAAATTCGTTATCTAGATTTTCTCAAGGAAGTCTCAGAAGCTTTGGTTTTACATACTCCGTTATCCTTAACCGTGCATAATACAGGTCATTCTGTCAAGTATAAGATTTCATATGGCAAAAAAAAAAAAGAAGAAGAAGAAGAAGAAGCTGCATGTGTAACGGTTTGCGGAAGTACTACTCAATTAAACGTTATTGGTTACGTGGTATCGTGCTCTTATTAACATGGGCACATCCTTTCGGCGTCAGACAGTTACACGATGAAAGGGCTTAACTCACAGCACGTAACACTGCGGGATACCAATTTCCTTCCGCGTGTAAGTTGTGCAACCTCCGTTCCAGATTCTCGAAGAAAGAAACCATTGTCGCATATTCCTCTTTACAAGATGGCGTCACCATGAATTCCCTTTTAAAGATGGCGTCACCGCCCGCCACATTACCCTGCCGTCATGTAACGGAGGAAGTCTCAGGGGATGGACAAACAAGCGCAAACCAACCAAGAGGGGTTGGGCTTACGGTCCCCGTGCAACCTTCGACCCCATTCCTGCGCAGGCGTGAAATCATTCGTTCTCATGCCAGAATGATCCGTTGCAACACGGGCCATCGTAAGGCGGGATTCTCTCCGAGAGTGACTCGGATTAGTCGTAGATGCACTCAGAAATCGCTGTTTCAGTCTTGAAAATAAGAAGGATGTTGAATATGTTTCCTACCTGGCGTACAAGGCGAGGAATCATTTCTCAAAAGACCTATGCGGCTTTGCATCGACCTGGACTGCTCTATCCAAAGCTCATGCGGTCGAGAGCAGGTTTGAGACCAGAGTACTGGAATAAGGGGACAGGTTTGGGGGCAGAGTAGAGGGGTTGCCGTGAGAGGGCGGGGGTCCTTTGCAAGTCACGGGATGGATGGACCTGCTTGCCTCGCCGTAATTCATAGTAAATTTGTAACCCTAAAAGATTGAGACCTCTCGGTACGGCACCAAAAGGAAAGGCTTAGATAAACAAAGACTTTTCAAGTGCGAATATGGTAGACCATATTCGTTCCGTTGATGCACACGAGATGGTTAAATCTCCAAGCGCTGCAGAAACGAATAACAGATTCTGGAACACGTAACGCAGAACTTAGCCACAGAACCAGTTCAGTGACCCCGGGTCACAGCCGTGAAGTCTATACCGATGTACAGAGATTTTCTTTGTGGAAACAACAGCTTCGTTTAATTTTTTACTCAAACGTGAAGTTCAAGGGACTAAAATAACTTACGATTTATGGTGAATTTTTATGCCTCTTCAGTATTCAGGAAAGAGGCTACAAATGTCGATTGTTGGACGATACTTACTTGTTGCTTGGGAGGCTGTCTTGACTAGTTAGTAAAAGCCAATTCAAGTTGTCAACCAGAATAATCGAACTCTTTTTAGAGGTACAATTCTTTTAGGATAAGATTCAAAACCCTGCCTTCATGGCACACACCCCTCAACAGTAAGCTAGCAGATGTGGGTTTGCAGAGAAAATGCAAAGAGGCATCACTCAGTACCAGATCTATACCTCAACCGCAGAATCAAGGAGGAATTATTGTGCAGAAAATGTTCTGAAGATAAGCAGCACGTCCGTCCCCAGCCCTCAACTCAATGGGTGCAGCTTCCATTATGCACATAGTATTTTACATGTGTGTATATATATATATATATATATATATCTATATATATATATATATATATATATATATATATATATGTGTGTGTGTGTGTGTGTGTGTGTGTGTATGTGTACATACATATAAATATGCACATGCATACAATATGTGCAGGAGAATTTGCACTTAGATCAACGATACCTGGGTCATATAAAAAGACATTGCTTGTTGCTAAAATTAAAAGAAACGTAACAGCCACCAACGCAGACATCTTGGCACCCGAAAACCATAACGAAAGAGGAACTGAGCAACCAAACAACCTGCCATTCATGACGTATGTGGAGGTAAAAGGTTGTGAGGAACGGAGACATTCTCCAGTGGGCGTTTACGTGAACTGTTTGACCCTTCCTTGTCCGTATTCTGGAATTCTCTCTCTCTCTCTCTCTCTCTCTCTCTCTCTCTCTCTCTCTCTCTCTCTCTCTCCACAACCGTCGTTCCTGTGCATAACTCTTTTTATTTAATGATTTATGTCTAAACATTTCTAGTATGTATCTTGTCATCAGCCGCTGTTTTTATTTACAGACGTTTGTCTTTTATTTGTTTAGGATATTTTATCACGAAAATGACCCAGCATTCAAACCAGTAATAACAACATGCTTTGAGAGTCAGGCTTAAACATCTATTCGAATACTCAAGAGAAACGGATACAGAAGCCGTCATCCAGGCTAGGAAAAAGGAAATGATATGCGGAAGAAGGGAAAGTATCGCAGATGATATGTTGTTGTTATCATTACTAATATTCCTTGAAAACTCATTATTAGTCTACTTCATTGCAATGTTCATGATATTATTATTATTATCATCAAATATTGTAACCAGGCTTAGAAATTAACCTAGCTTGTTCTTTCGTATGATCGATAGAAAACACATTTTTCTAAATAGGAAACAATGGATGGCTGACTCAGTCAATCTAGGTGCGGTTGAGTCATCAGGGTAAATGATTTTTTTTTCTTTTTTTTCGTCATTGTTTCTGAAGTCACGCTGACGTTCACAGCTAGACAGTTTTGTCGTTAGCAAAGGAAATGTTCCCATCATTATAAATTACCATTTATATATAATATATATATATATATATATATTATATTAATATATATATATATATATATATATATACCTTCGTACGTGCACATTAGCCAAGTAGTACCAAAAAGGATTTTTTTCGCAGCATTGAAAATAAAGAATCTTAAATTGATACTTATGAAGAGTATCACACCCTGCAGAAATAAAGTCACCGTCAATCATTATTTGCCTTTAATTCTTCGGATTATCCATCCTTTGCATTTGTCTTGCGAACGAAACTTTGTCAGATATTTCCAGAATTATATCTTTTCTCGTCTTTTTTCTACTGTATAGAGACGCTGTAAATTTCCATGATGTGTTCTAAAAGCTGAGTTAGCAAAACTTCATCAATACTTTGTAATCGACATTGTGACAATAACGGCCCTGTTAAAAAGAGATCCAGTAATTTGAAGGATGGCTACGTAAGATAACGGCAAATAATCCGACACCTTTTACGCAAATGATTCTTAACCAGTCGATTTGCCTAAAAAAAATTAATAATAATTATAATAAATTTTAAAAATGCGTTCCCTGTCAGGCGCTGAAGACCCCCACCAAAATGTCACAGATACTATTTTATTACATTCTCGTATACGTTGCATCCTCACGATATTAGCCGGGGTGCTTTTGGTGGTCCTTCTGGTCGCATTTCAATTATAGGAGTCGCTATGAAATTAGCGATAATATGCGTTAAAAAAATCTGTCTTATCTGCACATGTAAAGCGACTTGCAACAGGCTGTACATGATCTGTTAACAGAGGTAATCATGATAATAAATCACCAAAACCTGAAACGAAGACATGCTGATGATGGCAGCGCGCGCACATGTTACGGCACACCAACAAAATTAAGGTCTCTCGCATGCGTATATACGTATGTCAGCGAGGCAAGATGGTGTGTTCGGGGAGCGCTCACGAGGCGGAGGATCTTTGCTCCGAGGAGGGCCAGAACTTATTTCGGGGTTAGGGAAGAGGAAAGGAGCTTACGGAGATGAGAGAGAGAGAGAGACGAGAGAGAGAGAGAGAGAGAGGCGGGTTTGGGTGGGGGGCGGGGAGAGGGGGGGGGGGGGCGCCCTGGTGGAGCAAATTTGCTCCCCAAAGAAGCAACCCTTTCCCGTTAGCTCTTTGCCTCCCCCACTGAAGTTGCAACCCCAAACTGCCCGTCCGTCCACCCACGCACGCACAGCCACCTCTCTAAAACTATTACCACAACGTGACCATCATTAACCCTCGCCCATTCGGGCAAAATGGCCCGCCATCCGTTAGTAGGTATTTGGGCGCTGCCAATGATTATCGTACGGCTTTTCTGCGTTTGTTAAAGACTGGTGTTACCGATGAAATCGACATCACATTCTTGTCTTTTCTTTCGGGTCTTTCCTCGATGGTGACCTCAAGCAAAGTTCGGGGGTCGTTATCTAGGACTAATATTTCTCGGGGGTCATTAAGGTATTTACAGTCTTTCGTTCATGTTTTTACTGTCATCCCAACGGGCTTGTACTAAACACGCCGCCAAGATGGATACATACCGGGTTAAAACCTGCGGGGATCACAATCTAGGAAAAATTCTTTCTTTCAAGGAAAATGGAGGAGCTAAAATAAAAAAAAAATAACAAAAAGCCTACAGCTTTCAAACCCGAATTGCTAGTTTTCACTTGGTATTCCGGGTGAAAACGCATTCAGCCGCTGCTTCTTGCACAGTGTGTATCAAGGGAAATGAAAATGAACCTATAACAACAAACTCGATCTACAACATTTTCAGAGTAATTAATTCTTTACTACTGTTGCATTTCATATGATGGTTGTTGGAATAATACCTCGCCATTCAAGTTTTCTTGAATTTCATTATTTCACCCGAAGGTTTCGCCGTGCAGTCTAAGAGGGGAGTTTACTGCTGTTGTCATATATGTTTATATAATATATATATTATTATATATATATATATATATATATATATTAATATTAATATATATATATATAATATCTATATCTATATAAAATATATATATTATATATATATATATAGATATATATATATATATATATATATATATATATATATATATATATATATATGGGAGCAAGAGTAAATGTATTATTGAGTGTGTGTTCTAGTATGAAAACAGTTGCCTTTGTGCAGTTTTTTTTTTATTTGATTCTAACTTATCCAGCATCATACTGATTGACTTATTTGGTTCCAGTTCTTGACCTCAGACCTAGACCTGGCATTTTATCTCATTCTTCGGGCTGAAAATAATGATAATAATAATGTATGTGTGCGCGCGCGCGTGTGTGTAGAATCTATTGGTTATTTTTACCAGATACATATGTAATTGTAATAGCCACGATGCCCTCTTAACCTCTCGAATTCTTCGCGCTTTTTTTTTTTTTTTTGGATACGCATGTCACTACAAAGCCATGTGATACGCATTTCTGTGGAGACTTGCAGAAATGAAAACACATGGAAGACGTAAGTTTGCTGAATTTCACAGAGGCCCTTTGAGTCTCTCGTTGTCGGAGACAGTTACAGCATCTTAAATCACAAAATCTTCCTCCCATCCAGAGCCAGCTAATCCAGAGAAAATCAGAAGATTCACGTTGTTTTATCTTAGCGACAGATACAAAGAAGTGAAAAATTCCGCTGAAGTTTCTTCCGCGCAATCGAGTTTTCTGTACAGCTGTATGAAACTTTCGATGTCCTGCAGTATGAAACTCTCAACCACGACCAAGCAGCGCTCAGTTGCTCCCCAGATGCGGTCAAGCGCGAATGCATCGACGGCTGGCACCTTTAGCGGTGCCAGACGTACGATCCATGGCTGAACATAACCGTAAATGAAATAAAAGCTAAGGAGGCTAGAGGGCTGTAATTTGGTAAGCTTGATGGGTGGAGGGTGGATGATCAACATACCAATTTGCAGCCCTCTACCCTCAGTAGTTTTAAAGATATGAAGGCAAAAGTGCGGACGGCCAGACTAATAGTTCTCTCAATAGTTTTTTTTTTTTTTTCAGAAAACTAAAAGTCATCTAGGAAGTTATCAGTCACTATGGAATGAAGTCTGTTTCATTAATGTATTAACTTCGTTTTCGTTGTCCCATGCT
>NC_061087.1:2646643-2799143 GCF_015104395.2 Macrobrachium nipponense
CACGAGTTTTTTCCCCTAGCAATCCTTTTATGACCTGTCATACTTTCTTGATCATAATGCCATGATGCACCTTTCGTTATGTACTAAGTAACATTATGTCCCTGTAAGTGTTGCTGTCACCTATATTACCTTTACCTTTCTACGGTGTTACAATTATTTCTCTCACTCATCCCTGCAGACCTTTCCCTTATCCACACATACTTTATAAGCCCTGGTCAGCCACTCAACCGCACTATCGCCATCTTTTCTCAACACTTCATACATCACATTAACTGTGGCGTCTTCCACTTCTTCAGCTCTTCATATTGAACCTGTTTCTTCTCACAGAGGATGGCTTTGAAGAAAATAAAGATTGCAGTCACGGCCACACTCATACTTCAACTGCTAAATCGTGGACGAACCCCGTATGCAGAAAATCCAACAATATTTCATATATATATATATATATATATATATATATATATATATATATACATATACATATATACATATATATATATATATATATGTGTGTGTGTGTGTGTGTGTGTGTGTGTGTGTGTTGCTTGTGTGCGTGCGTGTGTATTATTGTAGCAGAGATAACAATGGAAGAAAAGAAGCGGAGACGAAGACCAAGAGAAAGGAAGTCGCGCATTTGTTCCAGAATTTGTTCCAGTTTCCGGGCTCTGGTGCAGCAGTCCGCTAACTGAAACAAGGTCGCAGCAACAAGTGCGCATCTGTTGCCATCTGCTGCTCACAGCTGTTGTAAGTAACTTTGCAATTTATGTTTGATGCGCCCAAGAGCGTCAGCACTGCCAGCTGTAATATTTAATGGAATTAGCGTCTGCTGAGTGTTTGTGTACTTGCGTCAGTACTTTCTGGAATGACGCTTTTATTCATTGAATCCTGTTATTTCCTCTGTTCACTCGCTTCGTTTAACCTGCCATGACAGCTACTCCCCCTATGACAGATTGTCCGGACATTACCTTATGTTACTACCGACTATAGACAGAGAGAGAGAGAGAGAGAGAGAGAGAGAGAGAGAGAGAGAGAGAGCAGTTTCCGTACATCGGTAAAAGCATGGAAAATAGTCATCACCTAGATCATACGCGATATCCGAAGTGCCTCAAATAATTACGAGGGGCTTCGTCACGTCATCTCTTTCTATCAGATTAATCTCATGAAGTGAAAATCTGCATCAGAGTGGAAAGAAATGTCTTGCGTGTCCATCTGATATTCGTTTTTAAATATGCGTCGTTTCCCTTAATATCAAAATTCATTCGTAAGCCACGCAACCCTGTTGTAATGTTAACAAGATCATTTTTAGAGGCGAATTTATTTTCAAAACAACCTACTTCTGGTTGCTTTTGGACTTCGTTAATGTGAACGTGTCGCAACAGAATTCAACAATTCAATTATATCAAGTATTTTTATCATTTTTTTGTTGTAATAAAAAAGACTAATCCACCATGAACATTTAGAATCGTTTTTCTGTACGATTCGCTGTCGGTCGAAGCAAGAATCCTCTCTAAACACTGAAGGCTTAACTGTTAAAGCAAGGTACCTTTCATCGCGAACATTTGGAGAGCTGTGTCATTCATATAACAAGGAAAAAAATGCGCCCTAGTTTTTTCGGCGCAATCGAGTTTTCTTTACAGCGATGGCCCATGAAACTTTCAGCCACGGCCAAGTGATGGCCTGGGTTGTTGGCACTCACAGCGGTGAGTGCCAAAATAAAAATGCTGAGGCTAGAGGACTGCAATTTGGTATGGTTGATGATTAGAGGGTGGATGACCAACATACAAATTTGCAGACCTCTAGCCTTAATTTTTAAGATCTGAGAGCGGACAGAAAAAGTGTGGATGGACAGACAAACAGCCATCTCAATCATTTTCTTTTTTCAGACAAGTAAAACTCACGAAGAGGCAGGATTTCATGAAACCCTCAAGTCCGACGAAAACAAGTCGAAGTGATGATCAACTTGGCTGGTCGGCGTAATTGCTCAGCTCCAAAATGAGGTCAAGAGATGTTTGCGTGGGTATTCCTCGTGCCAAGTCGTGGTAAAATGGCGTGCATTTGAAGAAGATGGGCATAATGATGATGAAGAGACAGACGGTCAAGGCCTCAATGCATTGATTTTATTTGACATTGGCCTTCTTCTTGCGCGTGATGTTACGTTGATGTAAATGTTTTTCCAGGTAATTGATTACCTTTTTAGATGAGCTGTACAATCTTAACTCAGGTGTTTCTCTTTTATCTCTACCTTTTACGTCGTTGTATTGTGCGCTTGTCAAGCTTTGATGTTTCTCATTTATTTATTCACGTACAGACTTCTGCAGCCTGAGAATAAACTAAGGTAGTGACACATTTTTGTGATTATCTTATAACACCTTTTATGGGGTTATTGGGGAAGCAATTTCGGACTTTTAAAAAACCGGTAATATAATCCACAGGCCACGTCATAATGTTCCTGTTCAGCATGCTTGTGCACGAATGTCTGTCAGTTAAACTATATCTTTCTTTGAGGTTCATCGAAACATGGAGATAAGTTATTTGCTACAGTAGACAATAACCTTCAATTTTGAATTATGAAAATATCTCAGTGATATTTCATCTTATATATATAGTATATATATATATATATATATATATATATATATTTATATATATATATATATACGTGTGTGTGTGTGTGCGTGCATTTATATAATTTGACTATGGCACTCTTTCCCATTCGCAAGGTTTTGGCGCCAGAGTGACACACTCTTCTAGTTTCTGTATCACACCCTTTTTTCTTGATCCCAGCACACACTGGTGCGAATTTATAGTAGGGCTGACTGGTCTGGTAGATGGTAAACCGGGAACGAACCACGTGAGCCTAGAATTGTACCAGCCATGGATCCTATATATATATATATATATATATATATATATATATATATATATAATATATATATATATATATATATATATATATATATATATATATTTGTATATATGTGTGGCAAAATACAATTTTGATGTGTGAGGAATATTCTTTATCATTTTTCGATATCGTGGGTAACTGGCATCGCTCAGTGACACATATGGTGTGAAGTATTCACACAGAAGTTCTGTACATCATTAGATATCTAAACAGACTTCAGAATTGTATATTTGGCCTTGGAATGAATATCAAAGCGATAACCTGACTTATTAACCGGTTCTTCTTTTATAATTTTATCTGGGCATCTTTGGAACAAATTTACTCAAAATGGTTGTGACGTAGTCTTGCAGAGGAAACAATGGTTTATCTTATCAATTAATCTTCAAACTTGTAAGTCTTAGAAACTAATTTCAGTCTGGCTCTCTGAAATTAAACTGGCAGCGTAGAAAGTCGAGAATGAGTTATTAGATTAATTTGATGTCTTCTTGCTAATTTTCCTGTAAACTGAAAAAGTCTCTGATCCTTTAAGTATTACACATGACGTCTGCGAAATAAGCATTTGATGATTTGCATAGAAGAACCCTGAATATTGATGCACATGCTTGTGACAATGGCGTTACGAGAAAGTTGAGCCCAAGGTTAGAAGCATGTGTCGAGTAGGTAGGTATATACCGTAACGGACTTGCCGACGTGCTCGAATAAGAACATCTAAACTCGCTGTGTCTGATGACAAGTGAATTCATTTATAAAGGTATAAAAATCCATATTGTATCTTCTACACCTACACAGCAGCCTTTATATGAAACAAGTCGAGCTAGACAAAAAGCAACATCCAAATTTATTTGAGATGCGGGGAGAAAAGCATATTACTATCTGACATTTATTTGTATTCTCATTCACGACCGTGCAGCTAACCGCCTGATAGAAACCCCTCAAGGCTTTCCAGAAATCCATGTTATTTTTTTCTTTTTCTTTTCTTTTCTTTTCCTCTTCTTCTTCTTCAAGGCAGAACAGGGAGTGAAATAGTTGTTCTTATTCTTCTTCTCGCACGTGATCGCATGAATTGACAACACGACTTCAATTTGGTGCTACAACTTGTTGTAAATTTATATGTTGAATTCTCCTCCTCCTCCTCCTCCTCCTTACCCGCTCTTTTGCAGGCCATGTGGCTGGTGCAGGTCAGAGATCTTAATTTCCTTTTCTTTGGAGTAAAAAATTCGTCGAGTTTCCATACTTTTGGGACACCGCAAAGCGTTGTTGGTCGTCACAAGTACGACCCGAGTGGTGATTTAGTAGACTAGATGACCACTTGACAGCTGTGGGTGGCTAACACAAAGAGCCACTGCAATGTGAGACACTGTGCGTCTGCGTGGAAGGTACACACATACTTCAGTGCACATGCTGGATATGTGCGTATGTGTGTGAGTGTGCGTCCCACTGCAAAAGTAGGATACGACACACTTCCATCGTGATTCACTAGCTCCTGCATATGTGCCACTTTTCTTACTACGCCTGGAAGCGGATGTGCCACATCTTCGTCGCCAACTCTTCTCTCCGTTTCTCCCACCTCCCCTACGGAACCCCTTCCCAGCGCTCCCTCCCCGTCACTCCCCTGCCTCTCCTTCCTCCTCCTGTTACTCCTACCCCTTCTCCGACTCTCCATCTTCCCCTTCATCCTTCATAGCCCCGCCCACAAATACAGAATAATTGCGTAAGCTTGTAAAAACAGTTAGGCCCCAAAACTTGTAATTGCGCTTGTTCCACTTTCCTTGGTTGTGTCCTCCTCCTTGGCGTTCCTCGGCTCGTGACGTCATTGCAGCAAACCATCGTCGCGCTGACAGGAAATGCCGACTTACTGGATAACCTCAATTAGACTTCCTTTTTCTTTCGATAAGATATTATGTTTACATCTGGGCTATGTGGAGCCCAAGGGCTGTAGGGCCAATAAAAAAGGAAATTATTTTCTCTGATTGCAGATGGTGCAAATTTACATTGCTTTTAACAAAACGAAGCAAACTAAAGTCCAGTTACCGTGGAATATGACACGTTGTATTAAACGCCAGAGAAGTACGTGCCAAAGGTCAGCATTAAGAAAATCGAGGAAACAATGAGACATGTCTTGCTTACCTTTTCATGTTTCTATTTATGAAAGTCATAATAAAGCAATCTCATCCAGTATCTTGAGCTAGATTTTAACCAATCTCATCCGTTCATGTGAGCCCTTGAGTGACAACGAAAAATCGAAGATACCATATTGACAACCTAACTAACTTGAAAATGAACGAGTACATAGACCATACGTCTCACGATTTTGGCGGAAAGATATAACTTTGTGAGGTAATATATATATGCATATATTAGGAACAATAAGGATTTCTTCCATGAAGACATGAAAATCTGAAGACGTGATGAATGTAAAAAATGAAAAGATAAACCAGGGAAGATTAAACGAGGAAAAAAACAAAAATTAAATACGTAAATAAAATACGAAAAGAATGGGAATATTATGACAAGAAAAAGAAAATATTAGATAATCCACATCGAAGTGAATAACAAGACGAAGTTTAAGAAGTCAAGGAAAAGAGAAAGTAGGAAGTAAATGATACCTGGAGCATAGAGAGAGAGAGAGAGAGAGAGAGAGAGAGAGAGAGAAGACAAAGGGTAAGATGTAAGCAATTGCAAGAGCGTGCGCGCTTGATTTCATAAGACCTCGATTGTAATTGATCGTGATTAATTACGATCTAATGGTCTTCATGAAGCTGTTTCTACGACGAAACTGAAAACAGTAAGCTCCTTTTTCGTGAACTGTTTTAATGATCGAGTTAAGTCTCCGTCCGTCAAATTTTTTTAAAGAGTACTCAGTTGAATATATAGTTTATTTTATATTCTTAAATATTTAACACTTTTTTATAATTTTGGCCGTCAGTCACCACCTATCCGTTGGTGCAATTGTTGATCGTTGTATTACTATTCAGCTTTGCTCCTTTGTCGGCACTGCTCTGTATTTATTATTACCCTTTCTTGCTTTCCACGCAGTTCACAGTCTGCTATAAATAGGAAAATGCTGTTTTTGTTTATCTCATAAGACATACTGATGCTGAAAAGAAAAACCACTATTATGTTAGACATTAAAGAAACCATTATATTTCCAGGAGTTCAGGCCTTAAACACACAGAGTTAAGGTAGGAATTTTCCTACAGGACCAAAAGACCGTCAAGATGAATGATGATTTAGCTGGCGAAAAATTTAAGCTATGTCAGGTTCATTGTATTTGCAGCCCAGGCACCATAGCGCTTGGTCTTGACAAAACGAGCACAGCCAAAATTTGATTCTTTGGCGACTGAATTTTAGCCGTCACCGTCCTCCAGTTTATTTCCATCGCTAAAAGACATTATGTTTCAAGCTTCTCTGATTTCACGTTCATTTTCCTGCATAAAGAGAAAGTTTGCCAATAGAGACTTTGGTGTACTTTAACCCTGTAATATTTAAAAGTTAAAAAGGGAAAGGGAAGGTTTTCTCCTTCTAAATTCATAGGGAAGCTCGAAATGTGCTGGGGTGGCCCTTAGCTGCAACCCATTTCATTCTTTTTATTGTACCTCCGTTCATATTATCTTTATTTCATCTTACTATCTTACCCTATCCTAACAATTGTCTCATAGTACAACTGCGAGGTTTTCCTCATGTTACACCTTTCCGTTCCAACATTGAATAACCTCATAGGTCCCAGCGCTTGGCCTTTGGCCTAAACTCTATATGACATTTCATTCCATTCTTACGTTGTATCAAAATGCAGAGGATTCGGCTATTCGGACCCCAGTTTCCAATGTACCTCTGTTAATGGTCCTCGTGTTAAAAAAAAATACTCTACTGATATAACTGATCACGATTAACTTTTGTGCCGGACTGTATCGTTCTAAAAGGATTCTTCCTGTCCAGCATCAACGATACTGTTATCATTTCAACAGCTTGGAATGTGACTTATAGGCTTACAGGCTGCTCTATGATCAAGAGCCCGTGCTGGCATAAGGTCAGCATAATCTAAAACAAAAACAACTCATAGGCTGCTGTTAGGAGCCGATGCCCCAACCATCATCAGGCCCTCTTCGAATAGCAACATACTGTCCAACTTCTCATTCCTTTGTGGAATAATAACATGAGATTATTTATGAATGATGCTCACTGACTTATAATACAGATATATCAAAAAATATACAAAGAGAGAGAGAGAGAGAGAGGCAGAGAAAACATGCGATAAAGATAGGTTGTTGATTATGTAAATACATTAGGATGCCCGATTTCATACATGATCTCCGCCGTAAGTGACAACGGATACAAACAACAATGCTGTGCACTCGTGTGGCCGGGGGTGGGGGGAGTGATGGTGGGTGGGGTCGGGGGGAGGAGACCAGCACCGAGATAGAACCGTTGGATGGTACAGTCCATGACGTACCCTTTGACCTGAAGGGATAATATATCACCCACGTGGTGTGTGAATCGCCAGTGGATAGGAATCAAGAAACTTGCGATCATTCTGAATTATTCTCAGGACATCCCAGGAATAGTTTACTCTGATGTGTGACCGTATATTATTATGCCCTTTCTCTGATACATTTATCTTCATTTCAGTTTTCGCTGATTGTTTATTTATTTGCTTGTAAGAGTTCCGTTACAGAATAATAAGCTGACGACGTGATTTAAAGAGTAAATTAAATTAAATTTCTGTTACCTCAGGTTTTGGAGAAAAAAAAAGTAGCCTTACAGACTACAGTTGAGTATCAGTAATCATACTCCTAAAAAATATTTCTGATAAATTTGATATCGCAGATTATGTTATGTCTCCGTCGAGACAGGTCGCAAAACTGAATGTCCCTGAATCAGACAAAAGATATTGTCCTGAGCCTCAAGGAATTTGCGTTTAGATTAAAACATTTTCAAGGAACTTGTGCAATAGTCGAATATCACAATTTCCGCATCGAGTTCCCAAAAACAAAACAAATTTATTTTCGTCAAGGAAAATTAGGTAAAATTGTGTTTTTTCTTATTTTGCTGGAACTAGTCAGGTAGATCATTATCTGTCACTGCGTTGAATTCACCTCATGCAGAAAGGAACAGCATTGAGCAGTTTCCTTTGTGATGATCACCTTTGTTTAGCAAAAATACGAAAATATAATCAGTCTCTCGTGTTTACACTACTGTCTGTTGAATTCGGATTTTTTTCGTTTTAAAATGTTTTAGGCATCGAATATTTCAAATTTATCTGATATTTAACAGCATTTAGAAATAATATGGTATCGCTTTCTATTTCTTAGATTTTTTGTGGGGTTCAGAGTGTTCCAAATAGGCAACAATTTTTTTGATAGATGATATAAAAGTATCACGAGATATTTGACTAAATAACATATACTACCGAAATTATGTGCTGAAATTGCATTAAATTCGTCGCTCTCATATGCTGCTGACATTGGCGATTTTTGTGTTGCTAGCAACATTGCCGCATGGTTATTTTGCGAGCATATCCGAGATTAACGGCCCAATAAACTGCATTACCTACGGTTTTGAAGGAAAAGACTGATCAGCCTCCAAATATTTCCTAACGAAATCTTGAAATGGACAAATGCATGGACGAAAGTGGAATGGGATGGATTCTCCAATAAATTAACTTTGAATTTATTTTGATCTAAGTTCCATTTTCTCCCTAACCTCTTCCTCTGCTTTTACTTCAATCAAGCACAATTTAGCATCTATTTTTTCCCTCAATCACCACTTCTTTGTCCAAGTCATTGAAGATATTTTTATTGCTATACGATATTTCTTCTCTTCTGCAACCTTATTTCCTTCCGCTAAACCTCAGATTACGTTATGCACTACTTTTATTCCTTCTTCAGTGGCATCATCTATGTTCGTAATCACTCCTTATAACTCAAGGTGACACCACTGCATTCTGCAGTCAGCTCATAAACGCCTTCCACTTTAGCATCTTTAACCATAGCTAATTTTTCGTCCATATTCTTTCATATCCAATCAGTTGTCTTGGTTACATGTAGAGCCACGTTCTGAATCCTTGCGTTCCTTCTGTCCAGCCTTCCGTACCCACTTTTGCCTCCTTCAAGAAAATGGTCATTAACATACACACACACACATATGTGCGTGTGTTTGTGTGCTTATCTTTCTTACCCATGCTGATCTTGTTAAAACAGATGTTATTTTAGATTTTATTTCCTTGATCCCACAGTCAGGTACCTAAATTAACAGTTAACAGAAGTAGTTTTAAAACGTACTTATATCAGGATTATAAGCACATAACAAAGCAAACCAAGCTGTCAGAAAAATGGAAGAAAATAACTCATGTTGAAAATACTAAAGAAAGAAATTGATTGAATCGATTTCAGTTTGTTGTTGCCATGGCGTATTGGACAAATACAAAAATGTACTATGTCAAAAGCTTTTTATACAAATAAATGGACCTTCAAATAATCTTCTATCCTTTTTAGTATATTCCTGATTAACTGAATATCCTCAAATAAAGATTTTCAGTCGTTATAGATACATTGCACCGAGATGGAAAGTTTTAGTAAAAAGGTTATATGCCTACTGTTTTACACCAAATATTTTAAGTTATTTTTTTTCTTCTATAACTTCGTTAATGCTTTATTTTTTCTGAAAGATTTCGACTTTTGTCAACCTAAGGGCCACTTTTCAGTCAATATATGTGTCTCTGAATATAGTTTTGTGCAGATGTTTAAATAAAAAACATTTTCTGTTAGTGTGTACCGTTAAAGATAATTGTGACAACCGGATGTAATGGAGAAGAAAGATAATATATAGAGAACAAAAGATAATAAGCGAACGCAAAATAGATAGCAGGTGATGTTCATACATCCCCTTCTTCAGCAAATGGTTACAAAATATGAATAAGGATGAGCACCACATTCTATTGGTGAAAAGAGAGGAAATGTGTACAAGTATTTAAATGTGATGCCCAGCTTTGTCCTGATCGGTGAATGTGGACTGTTGGTAGGTGACAAGAGTACTTATATGGAATGTGCAGGTGTAAGGTTAATAGGCGTCCTGCTTTGTTCAAGTCCCTGTTAGCAATCACCTGGGTGGAGTCTGGAGGGCAAGTCGCTGAAACACCTGACCTTTTAATTAGCTCGTCCTTGAGTTAGATTTCTAGTGTCCTGATAAGTTTATTATGATCAGTGGCTTTTTAATGGTTTTAACGGGTTGGGGGGTGGAGTGCTCTACCTTACTGTTAAAATATTTGTATTTCCTGTTTGTTGGGCTTCTCTAGAACATTTTGTTTATATTATTGACAACTTTTGACAATATATGCCGGGCAGAGAAATTTCGTCAGAGGATGACGAATCGTCTCAATTTTTAATTTCTTTTCAGATACCAATCGAGCATATCCTACGCCATCTAAGTAATAGACTACAGCCAACCAAGACCTTTATTAGAGCGTCATGATGACTTAGGAAGTGAATGTACGTAACGAGAAAAACAGACTTCTTATATACGAAGTAGGGACATTCTTACTTTTATTGTGATTAAAATATTTAATTTACCATCATTTTCCCATTGAGTTCTTAGTTTAGTAGTTGGCACTAGCGTAACTGGCCTGTTTAAAAAAAATTATGGAGATCTCCCCAGCCTCTAACCCAAATGTAAAGACATTCTCCATGTACGTAAGCGACAATATGCTTTGAGGTTTCATGGGCGAAAAAATTCGTGGCAAAATATTCCCTTTAAAGGTTCGCTAAAAAGGGGGAGAGGGAATGCCCATATTGTTGTTCACAGAATATGTTGCCTAGATATAACAACACATCGTCCGCTGATCATAAAGTATGTAGCGAATCCAATTTTACCCCCAGGCAGTTTGATATCGTTCAAGATTAAGCAATACTCATATTTAACGTCACTGGAGTCCTGATTTCAACTCTACTCTGTCGCTGGTTCGAATCCACGAGAGGACGAAATTGTTAGCAACTAAAAAATTCTCCTTCGGTTGACATATGTGAAAAATATAATAATACCGAGGTGGAGCGAATTGGATATTAAAGGACATGTGTAGCTTAATGCATGTTTGTGAATCACGGAGATGTGATAAAGATTCATATATATATAGATATATATATATATATATATATATATATATATATATATATATATATATATATATATAGAGCCTACCATATATATAGCCTATAAATTGTGGTACGTGTTAAAGTGCAAAGTTGGTATGATAACTGTCGAAAGGGTAGGAAAACACTGTTAACCTAAAGTTATTGTATTATACATGAGAGAGCCTGGTCAATAATCTGTTTCACCATTTCCTCCTGGCCTCTTGGCACACACCATTGACATGTTAGGAAAGGACTATATATGTATATATATACTATATATATACATATATATATATATATATATATATATATATATATATATATATATACTTACATATATGCATGCCGTCATATAAGTCATTATTTTTTACGGTATGGGCGCACGAGTAAATGAATACGTATTGATGACAAGCGCAATAGTTGTTTTCTTACGAAAGTTGTGATCATATTCATAAGCATTCAAAGTAGGTAGCCTCAGGCTGTAAGTGTTTACGCTAAATATGTATTCTTCTATTTTGAACACATTTCAGGGCCTCATAGGCTTGCATAATATGGACTTTTGCATTTTGTACGTATGTATAAGTGCCCATGCTAAACACGGGATGTCATATTTGGTTTATATTAAGGCCTCATACACGGGCAAAATCGGTTTCTTATTTTGCATAAAAATTAGAATTTGGGTAGCTGGCAGAGTAGGGAGAAGAGAGTAAAATATTCATTGTTACATGAAGGGGTGGGGTCCAGGGGGGCGAAGCTCCTCCGGTCAGGTCAGGTTCACGGCACCCTAAGTTAGGTTAGAAGTTAAGGTCTGGTTAGGTCGGAAAGGTTAGGATTTCTCATGTCTACAGTGACGGATTTAGGGTGGGGTGTGGGTTGGGGGGCGAGCAGGCCAAGGCCTTGGGAACCGCGCCTGTGAGGACCCCGTACCTCAGCAAAGAAAAAACTAATAATCAGCTACCTTGCAGTAATAAGTGGTACGAGCACCAACCTGAGGGAGTGATAGAAAACGATCAGGCAAAGATCCTCTGGGACTATGGTATCAGAACGGATAGGGTGATACGTGCAAATAGACCAGACGTGACGTTGATTGACAAAGTCAAGAAGAAAGTATTACTCATTGATGTCACAATGCCATTGGACACCAGAGTTAAAGAGAAAGAGAGGGAAAAAATGGTTAAGTATCAAGATCTGAAAATAGAAATAAGAAGGATATAGGATATGCCAGTGGAAATTGTACCCATAATCATAGGATCACTAGGCACGATCCCAAGATCCCTGAAAAGGAATCTAGAAAAACTAGAGGCTGAAGTAGCTCCAGGACTCATGCAGAAGAGTGTGATCATAGAAACGGTGCACATAGTAATAAAAGTGATGGACTCCTAAGGAGGCAGGATGCAACCCGGAACCCCTCACTATAAATACCATCCAGTCGAATTGGAGGACTGTGACAGAGCAAAAAAAAAAAAATGATAATAATAATAATCTAGAGGTGCTCAATTAATTAGAAAATAAATCCCGTATTCATGCATAATTAGGTCAATAACTAAAATTAGATTGACCTTAGTTACCAATTTGGCTGAAGGATTATCTGGAATAGAGGTGAAGGAATACTAGTATAGTTACTCATTAAAAACATTTTCTTTAACGCGAACGTTGTTTTCTTTTATGTACAGCCATATGTAAGGTATAACACTTATTTCTTTAAAACTTAATTAATTGATTCAATACGATAAATTAGCTGGCTTAACATCATCTATGGTTATCGGTGCTTTAACTCTAAATATTATGGTTATCGACACTTTAACTAATTATTATGGTGATCGCTGCTTTAACGGTATATTATTTGATATACCTAAGAGAAACAAATTCGAGGTAGCAATATTTTCTCAGGCTTTTTTGCAACCTGTGGGCTACACACGTAAAATTAGTCTTAGTATTTAGCTCAGTGGTTCATAAACTGGGGTCCGCGGACCCTTGGGGGTCCAGGAAAATCCCCATGGGGTTCCACGACACAATGAAAAAATAATATTTTATCAACCTCGGAAAAAAAAAAATTGTGGCTGTTTTCACTAATTTTACTTTGTATTGAATTTAAAGCAATAAAAAATAGTATTGAAAATATTTTATATAGTTACTTATACTTACTTTGCACAGGAATATGCAAATATTAAATTTACTACGTTGTAGTGGGTATCCCGGTATGATAATGATAACTTCTGATTGGCTGGAGTCCTTCCTCGGCTGGGACTCATTATATCTGGGGGTCCTTAATGGTATGGTCAAGTTTGGGAACGACTGACTTAGTTACTAAATTGAAAAAGCCATGAATTTAATTATGTAAAAAAATATATTAAAGAAAATTACATTAAAAAAGAGCAGGTAGTGAAAACTAAAGAATACGTGGCCTCTACTCTTTATTGTAACACTATAGACATTCCCCTAAAAACACCAACAACAACAACATTGGCTCTTAAAAAAAAAACTGTTGAGAAAAAGAGGGTAATTTGCTTTTTAATGAGTGAGTTTATAGTTATTTGTAAATAGGTTCTCCTCCAATTTTAGGAGTCGTTTGCTTGTTAGTTATGGACAGTTTATCTGTGTATAAACCTTTTCCTAGTTTGTGATTTTCAGTGGTGGAGCTTTCAGTGGTTTATACGTACCTACTATACAAGTAAACTTTGAAAATTATAAGTGGCTCCGCTTTAATTCAAATCATTAACATTCGACTCTGAATAATGCAAATACTATTAATATATAGCGCCGCATGCGAAAGGCCTCGCTACCAGCGTGTCAAGTTCCCTAACAGTGTTGAAGCTGACCAAATTCTCAGATATAAACTAAACACGCAAAACTGAAATCGCCCCTGTGGAACGATTGCTGCCAAAGATGAACTTGCAATTTGAGCAATAAACTTAAAGGCGTTGGTCACTGGTCAAATCAAAGGTGAGGTTTCAAACATTTCCGTAATACAGACCTGTACCGAGGTGGTGAGGCGGGGAGGGGGGGGGGGGGGTGTCGGTTGTCGAGAGAACCCCCACCCCCCCAATAAAAATAAATTCCTGGAATTCCATATTTTCTGTGACCATCCTTTTCAAAGTATTAAATAACAATCTCTTGTTTTTTAGCAAGTCATTTTTTATATAAAAATGTTGTTATTAAACATTAACATCATTCTTTAGCAGTAGGAAATACAAGAGTGATAATAGGAATATGATATAGGTCACCATGTTTATAAGTGATTTTAAGTAAAGTTCTGTTAACCAGTCAGTACTTCTGAATAACATCTAATCGGGTAGAAGGGCAAAGACCGCATACCCAATTTTTCTTCTTAATAAAAAATAAAATAACATTTTCAAGTAATTCATCTTGTATAAACCTATATATGCAATGACATTTATAGAAGAAAGGTCCAGTATTGGAAAAAACGATCCCCCCCCCCCCCCAACACACACACACACACAGAAAACTCTTGGTATGGGCCTGTAATAGGGGAATCTGTTTTTCATCACAATCGTCTGTCGTTTATTTGTTCCACGGGTTGAAATGGAAAGGGGAAAATTATTTTTGGCTCAAGTGAAATCAGTTAACTGCAGCAGGAAGAACAGGTGGAATGCATTAGTTAACAGTCATTTTCTGTATTTTGCAATTTACATATAAACTGTTGGTTAAATTAATGACATCGGGAGTGAAGAGCGAAGATAAAACTACATAATTTGAAAATATAATAATAGCCAGTATTTGTGTTCACCAACCTGAAATGACTGACAAGTTGGTAACTATTTCAGTTTTGGTAAATTTAATGAATTTTAAGCCGAAATTAAGAAATAGAACTTAATCAATTGTTGCGACATTTGTTTAGACAATAGAATTATACACGATGAAAAAGTAACTCTATTCGTGTTAGTACGTTGAGAAAACAGTACCTAGTCCCAATGCGTTGAGAATACAGTACCTAAACCTCGTGCGTTTACAAAGTAGTGCCTGGCTTAGAAACAGACAGGCAAGAATGCCCAAATTGCCCAGGTCCAACGATGAACATCCGCCGCGTGAAAATTGACGGGTTGCAACATTCAGGAAATGCCAAAACTAATTCTGCAGATGATTCTCCATTCTGAGAAATTGTCATAAAAGATGGACCTAGTCTGTTCAAGCGAAGGTGCAATACATTAGTACCCTAATTCTATTCTTGCTTTTTAATACATATTTCTGTTTATTAATTTTATTTTTCATTTTTGATAAGTGGGGTCTGTTCTTTCTGTAGTTCCCTTTACCTCGCCTTACTTCTTAATGAACTCCATATTCTTTGGAAGCTTGAATTTCAAGTCAGTGGGCCTTGTGGGCTTGCTCCATAGAAATAGGTTTCATCTTCTGAATAATAATAATAATAATAATAATAATAATAATAATAATAATAATAATAATAATAATAATAGTAATAATAATAATAATAATAATAATAATAATAATAATAATAATAATAATGAGTTTGTAAATAATTTTAAATTTCGATATGAGCTATCCCATCGGGATCTCTCAGTCCGTCAGAATGGCCCAATTGATTTTTGTTATTACAGTTCTTAAAACAGAAGGCGACAACTACACATCCATCATACTCGTTACGTAAAATAGTCATAAAAGATGTTATAGCACTAAAGAAGTGCATTACAGTGTGAGACGATGTATCGTTGACTTCGGTTTGTTGACATCAGATCAATCACCGACAAACAGCGAGTAGCCATCTTTGATATACAGTATTCAGTTTTTCATTTCTCTGCCAATCATTCAGTGTTGGTATGATAAATCACTTGTTATCGAAATAAGTTAAAAAAAAATGAATCGAATATAATCATGAGGTATCTACAAAATGACTGAGTAACTTGCCATAAATTTATGATAGCCTGATGACTGGTCGAAAGACAATTGGTAGAATGACAATTCGTCAAAATGACAATTCGTCGAAATGAATATATATATATATATATATATATATATATATATATATATATATATATATATATATATATATATATATATATATATATGCATACACACTTTAATATACACAGACTTACTCTCTCTCACTCTTTTCCTCTTTCTCTATCTTAATAGCTTTTATAGCTGCTTGTTCATAGTCTATTATAATGGATGAAACATTCAAGCTTCGACTTTGTTTTATAAATGTAAAAATGTCATAAGTCTCTTGGTCCTGTGAGCCCGACAAACAGTATATCAATGGTAAGGTTTTATTTTCGGCAATTAGAGCATGGATAGTGTACAACTGTGAATTAACTGGAGCACAGTCAAATGTTCCATCACAAAACCGAATACATATCTGGGGTAAAAGGTCCAAATTTCTCCCAGTTCCATAAATAGTCACTTTTTCGTCTTCATACAACTCAAAATTTTCACCTCTTGTCGTAAAGTTTAGGTCTCCATCTTCTTGTGCGGACCTTTTGCTGTTCACTGTTCGCAATAGAGAAGATTTTTTGGATAGTGCTCCTGCAACACTTAAAGGCATATATGTAGTACATGCTGCATTATCTACTATGCAGCCAGTCACTTTTTCGGTTTCACAAACCCTTTGCTTAATTTCATTTACAACTTTCAAGGCAGCGTTTCGAGTATCATTTGGCGGATGGTTATGCCGTGAAGGATTTCCTTGAATCATGTCATTAATAGTTTGTAATCTTGTTCCACATGCACTCCATTTTTTGCATCTCCAGTCTGTTTTATCACCATGTTTCTTATCAATTGTGTAAAAGCAAAACCTTCATGCAAAAGTTTTCTAGCACCTCGCTCGGTCTTGAAGAATTCCATTTTGCTCAAGGTCTATGGTGAAATGTTTATTATTAGAAACTGTAATAATAGAAGAAAATGCTTACAGAACTTCTTGAACAACTATACTATCAATGACTAGATACCTATGAACAGAAATTGTTTCAAATTACCATATTATTCTGCTAACTATTCTTGAACAACCATACTATCAATGAACAGGCACTTGAAAAGAAAAATTATTTCAAACCACTACACTATATATGTATATACCATTCATTTCGACAAATTTTCATTTCGACGAATTGTCATTTTGACGTATTGTCATTTCGACGAGTTGTCATTCTATCAACTGTCTTTCGACGAATTGTCTGCATACCGAATTTAAAGATCAGTTCCAATTAAAAAAATTCACTATTTACCAATAAATTATAAGTAAAAATAACGTTTCAAGAAATCTGTATTTTAACCGATACTTATAGTAATGATCATTTTCTGTTGAATGTCCCTGCATTTGTTTCTCGCGTTCATGATAGGGAGTTGGTCGTCAGTTGAATGGTAATTGCAGAACAATACTATCAACCACACCATGTGTTTCGTAATAAAGTACGTTGCTTTTAAAATGAACTAATTCCCCAAGCCTTTCTTAAATGCCGAATGTGCTTAATACATGGTTCTTCCGTCTCATACCGCTTTGTGTTAAACACACTAGTGTTAGTCATAGTTTCCTACTTAAATGTCTCTATGTTTTCACACACTCTTCATCCTATCTTTGTTTATCTTTGAGAGCCCCATTCTCGGACCCTTTTTTTAAATTTTGGTGTATCCAGGAGGTCCCAATTGTTTACCAGTTACATTTCGTAGTTTTTTGAAGTTCCGAATCTTCTGTCTCATAACTTTGATACATAAACAGGTAACATTTTTTATTCATTTTGAATATCGGTTTTCGTATTTTTAGCTATCAGGGAAATTTATTCTTCAATGTGATGTACGTGAAAACTCATTTTATGTTCGTTCATTCCTGGCATCCACTGGAAACCAATAAAGCTCAGTAAGGACGGGCATAACCCTATTAATAAGTACGAATTTACTTATTGCGGGATAAACTGCTTTGGCTAAACACTGCAGCATCAATAAGCAATATTTGTTAGAGCATTGTAGAGACTTTACAGTAGTCTAATCTTGTTATTACTTAGTTACACGAGCATTTTCAAACATATCAGTGCCACCACGTGAAATGCCCTGTACTAAGAATATTTGAGTAAGATCCCGTGACCCAGTGAAGCTTTTCGAGAGCCCACTGGTATCGGCCAAACCTTGGATATCGGCGTACGAGAGTTCAGTTGTATACGATGTCAGGCTAGGGGGCACCAAGGAAACCAGGTCAGGACATACATCCCTTGGATATGTCAGGTTAGGATGCATCCTTCTTGAAATGAGTCTCTGATCTGCTTTCAAGCAGGCCACCTCCCACGGAAATATGTCTAACACACGCAACGTTTTGCGTTTTTACAGACACCAAACAGGCAGGGGCGTTCCTAGACATTTTTGGGGCCCCTCCTACGGGGTGGGAGGCGAGCGAAGCTAAAGCAATTGGGGGTTTTAAGGATATGGGCAATTGTAGGATAATTTTGAAGGCACTTGTAAATGCAAATTTCAGACATTTTATTTCTTAAAACTAGGTGTACATTGAATAATTGAAGATCCACTTAATCCAGTTAAACATAATGATAAATGGTAAAAGTGAGGATAACAGTAATGTACTTTGATGGCGATATGATGTGGAGGGAGTTCAATGAATCAATATTGCTGGAAGGGACTCCGTTATGTGTAGGGAGGTAGATCAGACTGAAGGGAGATAGAACAAAGTTTGGGGCGGTAGAACTGAGTGAAAAGAAGTTAAAACAGTGAGGGAAGGTAGAACATAGTGACACGGTTCAAAGGGAGGAAGAACAGAGAGAGAGAGAGAGAGAGAGGAAAAGAAGCTAAGGACTGGCAGGGAGGGGTGGGACCTCCCTTCCAGCCCTGTGCCCCTTTTCCTCTTTCTGCCTCTCACAGAGAGAAGGAAAGAGAGAAAGAGAGAGAGTAAGAAGAGAGAAAATTAAGAAAAGAAGACAAAGAAGTGAGGAAGAGAGAGAGAGAGAGAGAGAGACGAGGGAGAGAGAGGAGATGGAGGAGGAGATGAGAAGAAAAAGGCAGAAAGAGGAGAGAGAAGCTAAGGACTGGAAGGGAGGGGTGCGACCTCCCTTCCTGCCCTGTGCCCCTTTTCCTCTTTCTGCCTCTCACAGAGAGAAGGAAAGAGAGAAAGAGACAGAGAAGGAAAGAAAGGAAGGATAAGACGAGAGAGAGACGAAGGGGCTGAGGAGGGAGGTAGGAAGGAGAGAGAGAGAGAGAGAGAGAGAGAGAGAACCCCAGTCGCACACCACATTGGCTACTGGTTTATACTACTATGAGATTCAGAGCCTCTGTAACACGGTTTTTTGGACTTTGCTCCTTATCAAAGCATCGGATGTAGCTGAAAGTTGACATATATATGTTGTACAACCACACACAAATTTTGTCACCATTATCAATAACCTAAACCCGATAGTTTTGATTTTATAGAGTAAAAATTATCTAGCCGACGCCATGGCCAATGATAACGAGCCAAGAGTCGAAAAACATTCATTACGTAAGCAAGGTAAACACACCGTTTTACGAAATGTTGCCCCGCCCATCCACCAGAGAAACTCATTCACCTTGTTTCATCGGCTCTGAAACCCATAGCAGTCTAGAATGGCTAACAGGATTTGGAATTGTCCCCGTGGTTGCAAAACTGCATTTGTCTTACGACTTACAACTTTATACAGTCAAGAAAAAGCCTGTGCCATGCTTACTGTAGCCTGAATAGGTAATTATTCAGTTTCTAGTTTAAATCCAATGTTTATGGTCTGATTTGTATTTAGCATAACGTGATTATAATACTTGTAATGTCATTCAGGATTTTGAACATTTCCATTAACTATTCACTATGCCACCAAGAGAGAGGGAAAGAGAGAGATTGTATGTAAACAGTCTTTATATAACTATTTTTGTTAAAATAAGATTTTTATCCAAAGTAAATACAAGCTTATATGTGCTAAAATCTCCAGCAGACCAACGAATCATCTGATATAATTTTTTTCTTCTTCTGTAGGCCGTACGACCGTGTTGGATATAAAGACTTTATGAATGGCGGAACGATACCTAGAAGTGGGTGGGGTATCTGTGCTAGCGTAGTAATACTACTGTAGCAGTAGTGCCGCCGCAGCAGTAGTAATAGCAGTAAACGTTTAGGCCAACTGCTGGGATTCTTGAGGATCATTTAGCACTTCTTACAACTACTCGAGAAATTAGTTTTTATAGCCAGAAGTTAAATTTTCTAATCCAACAATGCCCATGATAGCCTTCAGTGTTATCCTGAATTATAACGAGGCCAAAGTGGGTGGAGCCTCATGTAGTCATCATTCTGACGATAATTATTGGTGAAGGTTTAAAGCCAAAATACGGTACCAGCTATTTTTTTTCAGTAAATAGCCAATAAATAAAACTTGCTTGGCATTGGATATAGCAGTTATCAAATCAAGCTTGTCTACTATGTTTTTGAAAGTTACCAACTATTCCCTACATCTTGTCAATCTGATTGTGACATATAAAGTAGACTGTAATTTCTTAGGACACTTATTTTGGGAGTTGGACTAATAATCGAAGTGGTTTTGTATTTATTAACATATTTTGTTGGTTTGTTCATTATGACAATTATCAGTGGAGAGGTTCAGAGTTCATAAAGGTGTACTGCTTTGCTTGTATTTAAATTTTTATGTCATTGTTGCCAGAGGTCTAGCCTTCGTTGTGTATAGCCAATCAGCCATCGAGAAAAAGGGAAGTTATGCTGTCATAAGTTACGTAACGAGTGCGTTCGGAACCTTTTCTCTGAGTAAGTTGGCCCGTCTTCGAAAATCGTCACTTTTACATTATAAGTACCAAATTTATTCAACCTACGTAATGCAGAATACAGTCAAAATTTATGTGTGGATATAATATGTATTCTGAATAAGCGTTATATTTATGAAATGCATAGATAAAAAGTTATTGCGAAAAAACCGTGTTACAGAGGCCCTGAATCTCATAGTAGTTCATAATATTTGCAAGATAGCCCCTATAACACATATTTTGACTATCATTATAGCTATTATAACTGCGATCACTGGAACAGTGTAGCGTTCATCGAAGAAGAATAATTCTTCTTCCATCGGAAGACGTCGAATCTACAGTTCGGCAACGGGGGTGTTAAGATACACCTAAAGGAGTCGCAGACGCCTAATAATGGCGCATGCTGAGTTGTTTCGAGATGGTTCACGCGCTCAGCCGGGATCTACAATTATTCGACAAAGGTGTTCGTGAAACACTTACTTGGGACCACGAGGTGGTTCAAAACGGGGGTGTTAAGATACACCTACAGGGGTTTGCGACCCCTGTAGGTGTATCTTAACACCCCCGTTGCCCTGTAATGTTTCTACAGCTAACCTCCATCAAACATAATGCTGAATATCCCTTCTGTCTTACATATATCAAGATAAATTCTACCTCCTTTCTATAATAGAAACCCTATGTAAACCTTAACCCTGATTACAAATTTCCCTTTTAGAAAAAAATAATAATTCAACTTTTCCTATTACAAAATGTATATGGAGAGAAAAAAAATATATATATAATTCAGCGCTTTTCCATATAAAACGCAATATGTATCTTTACAGAATTTGCTGCCGCAACATATCCTATCGACCCGAATTGACCGCTTAAATTCTTCCCCGTGGAATGTCATCATCGACATCCCTGAAAACGGTGCAAACCTCCGAGTAATCAACTCCAAAAGAAAATATCAGCAACCGGTCTCATCACAGCATTGTCAGCATCAAGCCACCTGTGTATACAGCATGTGCTCAAATTGCCCAAAAATCTTTACTGATACTATAGAACCATATTCCTCAAAAATTATCTTCAGGACATCCTCATTGTCACCTCAAGGGTACCCAAAAATTTTCCTCGAAAACATAACTCATTCATGATACTGCCACATGTATATAAAACTGCAATAACCACCTACTATGAGATTCAGGGCCTCTGTAACACGGTTTTTTCGCAATAACTTTTTATCTATGCATTTCATAAATATAACGCTTTTTCAGAATACACATTATATCAACACATAAATTTTGACTGTATTCTGCATTACGTAGGTTGAATAAATTTGGTACTTATAATGTAAAAGTGACCTTTTTTGAAGACGGGCCAACTTACTCAGAGAAAAGGTTTCGAACGCACTCGTTACGTAACTTATGACAACATTTCTTCCCTCTTTCTCGATGGATGATTGGCTATACGTAACGAAGGCTAAACCTCTGGCAACAATGACATACAAATTTAAATACAACCAAAGCAGTACACCTTTATGAACTCTGAAACCTCTCCACTGATAATTGTCATAATGAAGAAACCAACAAAATATGTTAATAAATACAAAAACACTTCGATTATTAGTCTAACTCCCAAAATAGGTTTCCTAAGAAATTACAGTCTACTTTATAGGTCACAATCAGATTGACAAGATGTAGGGAATAGTTGGTAATTTTCAAAAACACAGTAGACAAGCTTGATTTGATAACTGCTATATCCAATGTCAAGCAATTTTTATTTATTGGCTATCTACCTATTTACTGAAAAAAAAAAAAAAAATAGCCGGTACCGTATATTGGCTTTAAACCTTCACCAATAATTATCGTCAGAATGATGACTTCATGAGGCTCCACCCACTTTCGCCTCGTTATAATTCAGGATAACACTGAAGGCTACCATGGGCACTGTTGGATCAGAAAATTTAACATTTGTCTATAAAAACTAATTTCTCGAGCAGTTGTAAGAAGTGCTAAATGATCCTCAAGGATCCCAGCAGTTGGCCTAAACGTTTAATTCATGTAGATTACTGCTATACTGTTGCGGCACTACTGCTACAGTAGTATTACTACGCTAGCACTGATACCCCACCCACATCTATGTATCGTTCCGCCATTCATAAAGTCTTTGGGTTTCAGAGCCGATGGAGTTTCTGACTGGTGGATGGGCGGGGCAACATTTCGTCAAAAGTATGTTTACCTTGCTTACGTAATGAATGTTTTTCGACTCTTGGCTCGTAATCATTGGCCATGGCATCGGCTAGATAATTTTTACTCTTTAAAAATTAAAACTATCCGGTTTAGGTTATTGATAATGCTGACAAAATTTGTGTGTGGTTGTAAAATATACATATGTCAACTTTCAGCTACATCCGATGCTTTGACAAGGAGCAAAGTCCAGAAAACCGTGTTACAGACACCCTGAATCTCATAGTAGTCGGGATATAAACTACAGAAAACCACAATTCAACAATTATATACCACCAAATATAACCACTGGTGAATATAAAAATACATACCTTCATAGTGCCCCATAAAACCACAATGCAGTAGTGCCACCCCCCAAAAGCCACAGTACCAAAAGAACCACAATACATATCTCTTTGGCTCGTAAAACCACAGATCACCACCAAAAATTATAACCACAAAAAATCCACCACCAAAAATTATAGCCACAAAAAAATTCACCACCGAAATAGCCACAAAAAATTCACCACAAAAAAAAAAAACAATACCGCCAGGAATCACCACACGGACCTCTTATAATATTTCTCAGCTTAACAGAAATTTCCCATACTTTCCACCCCGTTTTTCCTCGTGAAATAATTACCTCTGGTTTTTACGCCAAATCGCCGCAGTTTGTGCGTAATGAGAAAAAGAGAAGAAGAAATGAAAGGGAAAAAAACATTACATTAAACTGACTAAACACATTTCATCAGCAATTTGCAAAATCAGAAAAAAATGCAACTGCGTGATATTATTTTAGTTACCACAACCAACTCTCTTCAGTTTTGATAAATGAGTTAATTTCGACCGGCCTGTTTTTCATCTAAGACTATATATCTGTTTCCTGTCTTTTCCTCAATGACTCTAAAAGGACCTTCAAATTTCGGACCCAATTTGTAATTTAGTTAATTTCTCACATTGATTTTTAAAAAATACATTGTCTCCAACACTGATTTAACATCAGATGTTTTTTTATTACTTCTTCCACCATTTCTCGGGTCGTAGCCTCGAGATTACAGCTGAGACAAGCATGTCTCTCCTTTGCGGTGGAAATTAATGCTTTGATTGTATCTTCTTCATGATGAGGTATAGTTAACAGATCAAATGTGCCTCGTGCTTGGCAACCAAACAATGCTTCAAATGGAGTTATTTTAATGGAATCACTAACCATAGTGGTAATGTTATGTCTAATAACATGTGTATATCTATCCCAGTTTTTATAATTCCTTCCTACAGTCTTCCTGAGAACTTCGAGCACTTTCCTGTTTGCTCATTCACATAACCCATTAGCTTCAGGTCTGTATGGAAAATTGTTACTTTCTGTATCCCCATGACCTCCACCAAAACTTTCTAAAGTTTGTTAGTTTACAATTCTCTGCCATTGTTGGTCAATAAAACCTCGGGTGAGCCATATCTGCAAATGATACCATTGAAAAATGCTATAGCTTCTTCAGCTGTTTTATGCCTAAGTGGTAAAATTTCTACTTATTCGCATATCTAGATTCAGAAAAATTTCCTAGGATATCCATATGTATTCTCTGAAAAGGTCTACTTGGTATTGGGTATGACCCTAATTTGCAGGAAGTTATCCTTGCAGGTTTGCAAGCATTGCATACTGTTCAGTTTTTCACAAAATTTTCCACATCTTTCCCTATATTTTTCCAAATATATTTAGCACGCACCTCATTATACGTTTTTTCTATCCTCACGTGTGGACTACCGAAGTTGCAATGTACTACTATATCCAAAACCATTGGAATTAGGACTCTCGGAATTACGATCTGTGTCGTGTCTCCTTTACTTTCACTAGTCCTTAACTAATATTTAATTTTCCTAACTATCAGATTACCTTCTAATTTTAAACCCGAAAAAGGTAACTTATAATGTTTCCTGATTAATTCCCCTCTAAGAAACACTTTTGCGTCTGCCAAAATTTCATCTTCATCCTGCCTTTGCTCTATGAGACTCATATCCCATTGTATAGAATCACTAGTAACCAGCGTAACTTGAGATCCTTCCGTGTCATAAAAATTTCTACTAAGGGCATCCGCAACTACATTTAATTTGCCTTCTATATATTTGAGCTTTGCATCGAAGTCCCTGATAGTTAAGAACCATCGAGCTCTCTTAGGTGACAAATCGGGCTTATTAAAAAGATCCAATAATGGCTTGTGGTCTGTAAGGACTTCTACTTTATTCCCCATCAGTAGCATTTTAAAATGAACCAAACTTGATACTATTGCAAAGGCTTCTTTATCTGTGGTAGCCATTAATTAATCTTTCATTGCTGCCCTTTGTCCTAAACTAAACTTCCTGCTATAAAATGCTATGGAATTTAATTTCCCATCAAACTTTTGCATAAGGCAAGCACCTATACCCTCCTTAACAGAGATTGGTGGCAGCAGTTCAAAAGTTCATTAATGCCATAGGTAGCGCCTCCGAAGAGACTACAGTGGTACTCGAGATACGAAAGCTGACACGAAAAATTTTACTGCTCTACATACGAAAAGTTTTCAAGATACGAAAGGTTTCTGAAAGTCCGAGATTCGCCCAAAAACAATTTTGAAACTTGCGCCGCTCGCCGCCATCTTAGTTCTAGTAGACTCGCCACCATCCTCCTGCTCTCCCATTGGTTCCTGATGCTAGCCAAGCCATGAGATCCTTCTCTCCTATTGGACAGCATCCCTCCCATCATGCATCTTACGTGGTGGCGTGCCTTCGCTCAGCCACTTCGCACCCGAAGCTTTATTGGACGCATGCGGCATTTGTTCGGTCCAACGATTTCGTTTAGTATCGTAAATTCGTTAGTGATTTCGTTGTGCTACTTTATCGTGTTGTGAGAACCTAATTAGTAAACGTACTACATACGTAACTTAATTACATACAGTACATATAGTCATGGGTCCCAAGAAAGTTGCTGAAGTTCACAGAAAGAAGAGAATGCTTTCTATGGAGACAAAAATGGAGATAATAAAAAAGTATGAAGCTGGCTTGCGATTGAGTGTGATCGCTAAGGAATACGACCGAAATCCGTCGACGATAGGCACCATCCTTAAGCAGAAGGAAGCCATCAAAGCAGCTACACCTTCCAAGGGCGTGACTATTTTGTCCAACAAGAGGAGCCATGTGCATAATGAAATGGAAAGGCTGCTTCTTGTATGGATCGAGGACAAAGAAATCGATGGCGATACGATAACCGAGACGGCAATCTGCCAGAAGGACAGCGCTATTTTCGGCGATTTGATTGCCGAAGCCGAAGACGACGGCGGAGAGGGGACATCAACGGCAACCCCAGAGTTCAAGGCTTCTCATGGGTGGTTCGAAAAATTCCGTAAACGGACTGGCATCCATTCGGTAGTGAATAAATTGAAATTACGTAAAGTATAAAAAAGTAAAAAGAAATGTAAAAATCAAAAAAAGACAAAATAAATTTTATTTTAAGTTTTTGTAAAGTTAAGCGTTACAGTTTTGTAAAGTTTAGTTTGTTTTTCTGACATTTTTTTTATGTGTTTCGTAAAGTTAATTGTACGTATCTGCCGTTTGTCCTACTCCTCCTCTGCCGCCACTTTCGGAGATAGCCTCTCTCGAAAGGTAAGCTTCCACATTTTACGTTACAGTAATAATATTTCTTGTACACTAATATACACTTTATTTACAGTTTTGCATTTTTATTATTAAGTTACGTATTGAATTGTCCAAATTGTTGTAGTATTTCATTGTTTATAGGACAATTTACCTTTATTATGAAATTTACTGGGGTGTTTTTGGAGGGCTTGGAACGGATTAGCCCTTTTACATGTAAAATGTGGTCCAAGATACGAAAACCATATGATACGAAAGGCACCTTGGAACGGATTAATTTTGTATCTTGAGGTACTACTGTATATAGATTAGGCATATTTTGGGGAGAGTGGTTATAATTATGTATCGGGCAACTGACTCTTTTGCTGATTTAAGGAGATTTAGATGCAAGCCGCAAGGTACTTAGTGCGCAGATAGTGTTCTTAGCAGTGGTTTAGTGTAAAGACATATTTCTGTGTTCGGTGGGGGGGGTGGTAAAGTTTATTTATTTCGTAACAGGAATGAATTACGTGTGGTTGCAATGTGTAGACAGGTACCGACTTTGGTTCTATGAAGACGTGAGTGTATAATTTTATGTTTTTTTTCTCTCTTTTTATTGGTGTTAATTCACTCAAAAGTGTGTTTTATTTTGATGTCCCTCGAGATTCAGTGGACATTGGTGGTTTTGTGGTTTTATAATACATTAGGAAAGTATTGTAACTTTTGTTTTATGCTTGGCATGGGGGAGAGAGAGAGAGAGAGAGAGAGAGAGAGAGAGAGGCAGCTGGAGTGAACAGACGTTAATTCAGCGATTTAAGGGTTCGACATACGTTTTCTTTTCTTGAACTATCTTCTTCCCATTTTTTTTTTACTGAAGTGACCTTGTACTACAGCTGATTAACCTTGAACCTGAGCAGTGGCGAGTTCATATAGTGGTTTGTTGGGGTGGTGCATGTTTATATTATCTTTTAATAGTGGGTGATTATTATTAATTTTTGGGTTGGGGTTTGTGTGTGCATAAATATATCAATGTTACTAAGGTCGGGGTGGATCCTAAAGTATAAGAGTTTTCATCAAGAAAGCAAAATGCCTGACGCAAGTGGAAACCAGACTCTGGTTCACAGAATAACAAGTGTAAGTGCGGGTGTCAGCCCGTTCCGTGGCATTGTAGATGGCGTTCTTTCCCAACCAGTGCAAATTTTTATTGAGGGGGTGAATAACTATTTAAATGAAAAGGGAATTAAGGATGATACAGAGGCATTCACAGAGGCGAAAGCCTTGTTAGATTTCAATAAGGGGATCTATCCTTCAGGTGTAGGAGTTTTCAGTACACAAAATGTCGGTCCTGGACTGAATTACAACCATTTTTAAGAGCGGCTTATGGCTCAAAGGAATACATACGGTGATATGGTAAGAGATTTAAGAGGGCTGTATAAAATCCGGAAAGGCACAACAAGCCTTAATGAGCATAGCTCAAAGCTTTTTGACTCAGTGGGAGAATGGATACAGAAATTGAAAAATTCCAAATGGGTTAATGGGAATAATGTCTCACTCGACAATGTACACAAATTGATACATTTTGCAATCCTATTATATGACGTACCAGACACAATAGTGGACAGTTTTGATGAAAAGATTGGACCTACATCAGACAAAGAACTAATTTATGCCCAAATTCAGAAACCTATGTCCAAATGTCCCATGGTGGATAGTACATTTTCTTTAACGGGACCGGTCCGAGAAATATGGTGCAAAGAGACACAGAATTTCCTTCTCCCCGTCTGTGTGCAAAAGTGGAATATAATAAAAGATTGATCAATCAAAGGCAACAGCAGATGCGATGCTACAATTGTAATAAACCAGGGCACACAAAGTAAGTATGTAGAGTCAAATATTGTAGAATGTGTAATAGTGTGGATCACTATTGGCAAGCTTGTCCGTCTCAGATACGGAAAGATGCAAGACCTACACCTTAAAGGTCCGGGAGTTATAATATGAGAACTTCCCAGGCAGGTCACTTAAGAGGGCAAAGGGATCGGCGAAATTTTTGAAAAGCCGATCAACAAAAAGGGTACAGATGATTTGTACGTGCCATTGTGGTCTCATGGGGGACGGCCCAGAGCCCAGGCCTATAGTATATGGAACACTGGAGGATATGGATATCCCAGTCTTTATTGACACCGGTGCTAGTATCAATTTAATGGATCATAATTTGTATCAATCCATGTTCTCCCATTACCCTTTGAAACCCTCAATGGAGACGGTGTGTGATGTGCAAGCCCATAGATTAAACACCCTGGGTTTTGGTAGAATACGCTTTTTGGTTATAAAAGGGGTTGCATTGGGAAACAGACTTTTGCTGGGCCATCCTGCATGTAGAAGACACAGGATATCGGTCCATGCAGGTGTTAGTGGCATAATGATTGGAATACCTGGTGTTTTTATCCCTTATGAGGACGCAAGTGAAACTGAGGATATGGAGATTATTGAAAATGGGGGTGTGTTTGGCAGTGCTAATGGTAATGATACCGGGGATATGGGGAGTGGTGATACCAAAACCCACACTGACGATACGGGGAATAACTGCGGTGATGTTAAACGGAATATTAGGGGTGGGCCATAGTGGTAACAATTTTGGTGGGTGTGACAAAGGTGTTATGAGTGGTGACACTGATACTAATACTGGTATTATTACTAATGCTAACAATGGGGTCTTGGTGGATGCAATGAGAACCATGGGTAGTGATATTTATGGGATCGTGGAATGGGGAGGTACTAACCACAGATATAAATGTGTGTTATCAGAGGATGTTATTTTAATGCCAGGTTCAAAGACTATGGTAAAAGTCAAATTAAGGGAAGTGAAAAAACCCACGGAAGTATGCGTAATTGAGGGTAGTGAGAAACTAAGAGGGGTTATTAGCACTGCATCAGTGAACAGTGTATCAAACACTGGTATTACATGGATAGAATTACTGAGCTGTAATGATACAGTTAGGAAATACCAGAAGAATACATATGTGGTAGTTCTCCAAGATTGGAGTAATGACAGTGGTTCAGTGGCTATTGTAGAGGGGAAAACTGAGTTTTCAGAGGCAGAAATGCAATCAAGGAAGCGAATACTCAGAGAACATTTAGCTAATGCGGATTACAATGAGCACATAGAAGCGGTAAGCGAGCGTTTGGCAGAATTTGGAGACACAGTAGCTTTACAAGGGGATAAACTGGGATTGACTAATGTGTTAGAACATAAGGTAAACTTAGAGAAAGGTACAAAAACCATTTTTATTCCTGCATACCGCATACCTTTCAAAATCAGAGAACAGGTAGAGAAAGAGGTCAATTAATGGGAAGAGGAAGGAATCATTAGACCTAGTGTGTCTCCATACAACTTTCCTCTGTTAGCAGTGCCTAAGAAGGACGATTCTATCCGAGTATGCGTCGATTTTAGACGTTTGAATGAAAAAACAATTCCTGACCAGTACCCAGTCGCATACATACCAGATCTTTTTGTAGAAATCGGGGACATAATATTTATAGCTCAACTGATTTAGCTAAGGGTTTTCTGCAGGTCCCTCTTAGTGAGAATAGTAAGGAATATACGGCGTTTTCAGTGCCCAAGGGACACTATGAATTTACGTGGATGCTGTTCGGTTTATCAGGCACTCCGATGACCTTTACCAGGTTGGTGAACACAGTTTTGCAAGGGTTATTGGGTAAAAATGCTTTTGTGTACATGGATGATATATTTATTGCAAAAGACTCGATCGTGCAACACCTGGAAGTGCTTAAGGAAGTACTTGGGAGACTTAGGTTAGCAGGGTTGAAAATTAAGCTAGCTAAGTGTTCCTTCTTGAAAAAGCAAATCACATATCTAGGTCATGTCATATCCAAGGAATGGGTTAGCGTAAACGACGATTAAGTCAAAGCAATAGCGGATTTTCACACCCTGAAATCAAAGAAAGAAACTAAGTCATTCCTGGGGATGGCGGGGTTTTTCCGTAGGTTCGTAAAAGGATTTTCTAACATAGCAGCTCCTCTAACAGATGTATTGCGGGAAGAAATTAAATTTCATTGGGGAAGACCCCAGAAAGATAGTTTTCAGAAACTTAAGGACGTGTTAATGAATCCCCCAGTTCTGAAATTTCCAGATCAGCAAACCATTCACATTAGTGACTGATGCCAGTCAGGAGGGTATACTAGGTGCTTGCCTTATGCAAAAGTTTGATGGGAAATTAAATTCCATAGCATTTTATAGCAGGAAGTTTAGTTTGGGACAAAGGGCAGCAATGAAAGATTAATTAATGGCTACCACAGATAAAGAAGCCTTTGCAATAGTATCAAGTTTGGTTCATTTTAAAATGCTACTGATGGGGAATAAAGTAGAAGTCCTTACAGACCACAAGCCATTATTGGATCTTTTTAATAAGCCCGATTTGTCACCTAAGAGAGCTCGATGGTTCTTAACTATCAGGGACTTCGATGCAAAGCTCAAATATATAGAAGGCAAATTAAATGTAGTTGCGGATGCCCTTAGTAGAAATTTTTATGACACGGAAGGATCTCAAGTTACGCTGGTTACTAGTGATTCTATACAATGGGATATGAGTCTCATAGAGCAAAGGCAGGATGAAGATGAAATTTTGGCAGACGCAAAAGTGTTTCTTAGAGGGGAATTAATCAGGAAACATTATAAGTTACCTTTTTCGGGTTTAAAATTAGAAGGTAATCTGTTAGTTAGGAAAATTAAATATTAGTTAAGGACTAGTGAAAGTAAAGGAGACACGACACAGATCGTAATTCCGAGAGTCCTAATTCCAGTGGTTTTGGATATAGTAGTACATTGCAGGTTCGGTAGTCCACACGTGAGGATAGAAAAAACGTATAATGAGGTGCGTGCTAAATATATTTGGAAAAATATAGGGAAAGATGTGGAAAATTTTGTGAAAAACTGAACAGTATGCAATGCTTGCAAACCTGCAAGGATAACTTCCTGCAAATTAGGGTCATATCCGATACCAAGTAGACCTTTTCAGAGAATACATATGGATATCCTAGGAAATTTTTGTGAATCTAGATATGCGAATAAGTACCTGTTAGTGATAATAGATGAACTTATGACGATAGTAGAAATTTTACCACTTAGGCATAAAACAGCTGAAGAAGCTATAGCATTTTTCAATGGTATCATTTGCAGATATGGCTCACCCGAGGTTTTATTGACCAACAATGGCAGAGATTTTTGTAAACAAAACTTTAGAAAGTTTTGGTGGAGGTCATGGGGATACAGAAAGTAACAATTTTCCATACAGACCTGAAGCTAATGGGTTATGTGAATGAGCAAACAGGAAAGTGCTCGAAGTTCTCAGGAAGACTGTAGGAAGGAATTATAAAAACTGGGATAGATATACACATGTTATTAGACATAACATTACCACTATGGTTAGTGATTCCATTAAAATAACTCCATTTGAAGCATTGTTTGGTTGCCAAGCACGAGGCACATTTGATCTGTTAACTATACCTCATCATGAAGAAGATACAATCAAAGCATTAATTTCCACCGCAAAGGAGAGACATGCTTGTCTCAGCTGTAATCTCGAGGCTACGACCCGAGAAATGGTGGAAAGAAGTAATAAAAAAACATCTGATGTTAAAATCAGTGTTGGAGACAATGTATTTTTAAAAATCAATGTGAGAAATTAACTAAATTACAAATTGGGTCCGAAATTTGAAGGTCCTTTTAGAGTCATTGAGGAAAAGACAGGAAACAGATATATAGTCTTAGATGAAAAAACAGGTCGGTCGAAATTAACTCATTTATCAAAACTGAAGAGAGTTGGTTGTGGTAACTAAAATAATATCACGCAGTTGCATTTTTTTCTGATTTTGCAAATTGCTGATGAAATGTGTTTAGTCAGTTTAATGTAATGTTTTTTTCCCTTTCATTTCTTCTTCTCTTTTTCTCATTACGCACAAACTGCGGCGATTTGGCGTAAAAACCAGAGGTAATTATTTCACGAGGAAAAACGGGGTGGAAAGTATGGGAAATTTCTGTTAAGCTGAGAAATATTATAAGAGGTCCGTGTGGTGATTCCTGGCGGTATTGTTTTTTTTTTGTGGTGAATTTTTTGTGGCTATTTCGGTGGTGAATTTTTTTGTGGCTATAATTTTTGGTGGTGGATTTTTTGTGGTTATAATTTTTGGTGGTGATCTGTGGTTTTACGAGCCAAAGAGATGGGTATTGTGGTTCTTTTGGTACTGTGGCTTTTGGGGGGTGGCACTACTGCATTGTGGTTTTATGGGGCACTATGAAGGTATTGTATTTTTATATTCACCAGTGGTTATATTTGGTGGTATATAATTGTTGAATTGTGGTTTTCTGTAGTTTATATCCCGACTAGGTGGTTATTGCAGCTTTATATTCATGTGGCAGTATCATGAATGAGTTATGTTTTCGAGGAAAATTTTTGGGTACCCTTGAGGTGACAATGAGGATGTCCTGAAGATAGTTTTTGAGGAATATGGTTCTATAGTATCAGTAAAGATTTTTGGGCAATTTGAGCACATGCTGTATACACAGGTGGCTTGATGCTGACAATGCTGTGATGAGACCGGTTGCTGATATTTTCTTTTGGAGTTGATTACTCGGAGGTTTGCACCGTTTTCAGGGATGTCGATGATGACATTCCACGGGGAAGAATTTAAGCGGTCAATTCGGGTCGATAGGATATGTTGCGGCAGCAAATTCTGTAAAGATACATACTGCGTTTTATATGGAAAAGCGCTGAATTATATATATATTTTTTTTCTCTCCATATACATTTTGTAATAGGAAAAGTTGAATTATTATTTTTTTCTAAAATGGAAATTTGTAATCAGGGTTAAGGTTTACATAGGGTTTCTATTATAGAAAGGAGGTAGAATTTATCTTGATATATGTAAGACAGAAGGGATATTCAGCATTATGTTTGATGGAGGTTAGCTGTAGAAACATTACAGGGGTTTTGCTGTATAGACATTATGGGGTTTTTTGATAGTATATTTGTCAGATATTGGATTAGTTATGAGGATTCAGTGGGTAAAGATCATATTTTATTTTAGTGAGGAATTTTAATAATTAACTATGAGATAGGGTATATTAGTTGATGACAGATTCGTGTGTTAAAGCAAGATTTTAGTTGTTCTATGATCATGTAGACTTTTCAAATACGGACATACGACTTTAGAGAATTCCCAACTTCACGTGAGGGTGACGACAGAAACAACTTGGATCTACAACACCAGAGGTCGGATCTTCGCATGGGCGACGATGTTACGGATCGCCTTTGCAATGGACAAGATGTCGTCGGTGGATCGTCTCAGGATACATTCTGGACAAATCAGGAGTCTACAATCTTCTACGAGGCGGGTGCAAGACGCACTTGCATGGGAGTCACGGGATATTTCAAGTTGACAACGAGGTGGCGGTTACGACTCACTAAAGGGGCTCTTGCAACAACATAACGCAAGGATATACATGAGTACTAAATGGGGACACTACCCTATAGGTGTGCGTTCAATACAGCTTTCTTAATAGCTTTGTCTAGCCTAATACTGGGGTTAGATTGACTCCACTTACACAGGATGTCACATCACTCTGCAACAAAAGAGTTCTCCACATGTGAAGACAGAATTTACTCCTATTGAGGCGTCCTAATGATTATCAAACGCACCAGAGCTATTGGCTAGAAACGACTCTAAACTTGAATCTCAAAGGGGTTTGGAAAGTGGTGTACTCTATCCTCTAAGATGTACCAATCCACAATTTCCTATAAGACAAGACCCATAAGACCACAATTGCATTCCCAACCAGGGCACTATGTGAATTCTTGTACAAAATGTTTTACATTATTCCTTTGTTCATTACCTCAAAACTATAAAGTTTTCACATTACTGGCCACTGCAAACAGAAAAAATTACATTCTCATCAATCTCAAACTAAGAAAAAAAAAAAGAATACAAAACATACAAAATTACAGTACTGTACATCATCACGTCTTTATCTCTTCAATGAGACGTGAGGGAGGCACAATATTCCTAGCACCTCTTGTTCGAACTCCTTCAGTTACTATACCAGGCACATTTTCAGGGTGCTCTTTCATGGTAACTAACCATTCTTCATCACTTGGGAATGTGAGATGTATGTGGTGTAGACATTATGGGTGGTTGAGTGTCATTATGTTTGGGTGTTAAGTGTTGTACGGTACCCTGTATGTCAACCAACTTCTGGTCCAAGTCCTTGATTTGATTTGATAAATCTCCCACATGAGACCAAACGTCCAGGTAGGATTGAGTGAAGCTCTTAACAGACTGTAATGTTTGTTGCGTTTCTTGTTCTAATTGAATTAGATCAATATATGATTAATCAGTACCAGTCACCATTGTTACAATATTTCAAACACTTACATATATAATCAAATAATAAAATGTAAACTACATTAAGAGACAATACCATACAATCACTATAGAAATAATGAATGTGCATGTAAACAAGTCATGACCTTAATCAGACAAAAATCAACAATATTGTATAAAGAAATGCATACAATATGACAAAACATTATAAGTGACCTACATACTATATATGCACAGTGGGTCTGGATCAATAGTACTGGACTACAGATCCATCACAGCTGCCACCAAATGTCGCGGGAGGATTTTCCCCTTACCATGACATTAAGATACGAGAATAAGAATACTATTTGTATACATATACACTTTTGTCAGTCTTCTTGCCTGGAGACACGGGTCGGAGAATGGAGAAGGGTACTGTGTCATAGTTGACACGGTGGGTATGAAGACTAACATTTACGCTGCCTGGAAAATAGGGTAGGCCTGTCCTACCTGCTATTACATGATATTCCTTGTGTGCATGGGTCTTATTACTGATGAGGCCAGGTGATGTCTTCCCACTGGGAGGCAGTTGAAGTGCTGATTTCCATTTTAGGGGTATTGAAGAAAATTCCTGGTACGCAGCTGGTTTCTTTATTATTCATTACATCATGCCAAATTTCTCCCAGGCCTAGTCTCCTGGAATTGGTTAATTTACCTAGTCTTCAGAACTCCTGGACTAGATCTCTGGACTAGATCCCTTGGACTAGATCCCTTGCAAGGGATAGATAATCATTTGTATTAATAATTTGGTAAAATAGCCCAAAAATGAAAGGATGGACCGTTTGACGTCCTCACACTCGAGAGCATTCGTGATTCTTACATGTGTTACTAGTGTTACCAAAATGCAGACGAAAGATTCAGGGCAGCGCTACCATACTCAAAGTGAAAGATAAACAAAACAAGGGACTGGCTACACTGCCACAAACTCGTGTCCACAACAAAAACGAAAACATTTCACAGTTCCAATTACTCTTACAACAGTAGTGTAAAGATATTAGAGGAGGATGATGAATCAATTCCTAAATAAATCACTAATAATTAAAGTAATATTTTTCCCATTACAGCATATTACAATAAATTTATGATTCTATTGATTTATATAGCAAATTGTGCATAATGCTATCGTAAAATATGGATCTATATCACAATTTCATGTTTACACATCATAAAAATAATTAAAAAAAAACAAAATAAGCTAATGACGGAGAAGAACGAGGTGGGCAATATGGCAGAGCGAAACGTGTCGTCTGCTAGGAGAGCGAGATATCTGAGTCTCCGCCCATAGTGATAGTGGCTGTAGGGGAGGAGTCTGGCCGAAGCTCAGTGCATTTCAGGAATATGCGACCGTCAAATTGCCCGATGGGTCTTGTAGCAAAATCACCATGGTGGTGCCCGATGGCTTGAGCTTCGACCCTGGTAGATGTACGTTAACCATATACATTTCTTTTATTTAGCCATCCATATTCTCTTATTTTTCTTCTTTTTCATCACACACAAAGCATTTATACACAATATGTTTATCGTACTGCACCGAACACACTACTGGCATCGTTGGGCACACCCACCTCTCCATCACCTCACCCTTGTGGACAACATTCACGCGTAGGCCCGCCAGAATTTGCCCGTCAACCCCGGAGCACGCCGATCAGGCCCTCTCGTGTGGACAGGTCTTAATGGATTAGGGCATACAGACGATTCGCCAAAATGGATCTGATATTTTTTGACTTGTTGGACATTAAAGGTGCCAATTTAAACTTCTCTATGGAAGAAAAATAAAGGGCAGTGTTCTACAGTTTTCATTATTCAATACAATTAATTCTGTCGAATAATATATTATGAAATAAATTATGTAAACTGTAAAATTTTTGCTGGTGATCCGTAATCTATGTGACTGAACAACTGGATAGTTTAGCGACTGGATGGAAAAGGACAGGCTTAAATTGAACAATAACAAGACAGGGTGCATAGTAATGGAGCCAAAACATACTTCAGAAAAAGAGCGATGCCAAATCACGAAAAATGAAAAATACACATGGACAAATAGTAGAGAAACCAAGGCCGTACTTGTTTATGAACACACTCTTGCATTCCTGCCCTGTAACTAATGTACCAAAAATTACTTCCTAAGAAATGTACCTTCCGTAAAATATCTAGATTTGACACCTTAAAAAATCTTGTTTATAACTAACCAATCACAAAATTAGATTACCTTAAATACCTCTGTAGAAGTTGGGCTGTTTATCAAGGCAGTCAAATTAATGATTTAATGAGAAATTTTTGCATGATAGATTCATACTGACCGCAAAAGACCCCCAAAACCTGCCTATAAGAAATGAAATTGTTTGCTTTGACCTGCATCGTAGCAGAGCATAAAACAAATATTTAAGAGACCCCCAGAGCTATATACCTTTGTGGAACTACTTGTAGGAGTGGATGAGTAAAGGCCCATCCACATGGTCGAGCTGTGCTCGATGTGACGTCATTAGCGGAGAAATAGCGGATAAGGTTCTGACTTTTCCCGTTTCTGACGTCACATCGAGCAGAGTTCGTCGGGCAAAGCCATCGCCATCTTGAATTCAAGATGGCGTTGGCAAAGCTCGACCGTGTGGACGGGGCTTTTAATATATACTGAAGGAGCGAAGATGCAAGAGATATTGAATTAGATACTTTAGGTCACACAACGCACAGGGTATTTCAACATCAGGCCCACTAACTCAGTTGGTTCAGTTTGGAGATATTCAAAACGGCCTAAAGATATTCGATTTAAAAACAAACGTACTTAAAGAAGGAAAGTATTTCCGAAAATTAGAATTCACTCCTAACAAAGGAAATGGTAATCGTTGACGACTGTAGGAGGGCCACTTTGTTTACCTTTCGAAATCCTCATTTTGGGCTGTCAGACGGTTTTCTGTTTTTATTTATTTATTTTTTCAATACCTGATTTTGAATAGACAATTTTGATTTCTCCTTGAACTGAACCCTTGCACCGCTTCTGGGTTTTGTTGTTAGATTATGCTGGCATGTACCAACACGGGACATTATTGCTTAAGCTGCACACAAACACATATATGTATATATATATATTTATATACACATATATATATCTAATATATAATTATATATATGTATACACACACACACACACACACACACACACATATATATATATATATATATTATATATATATATATATATATATATATATATATATATGTGTGTGTGTGTTTTGCTGATTAATGAACGACGTAAGTCGCAATTGGGATAGAACAAGTCGGAAGTTAAATTACATGCAGTTATGTTGAATTTTTGGACTATGTGAAATATTAGAAATAAGCTCAATAGCAAAAAAAATTCATGCCCTAATGAGAGGCACCCCCATCCCTCTCTTTTGTCACTCCGAGGGAAGTGCCATATCCCCCCCTGAGATAAGATAAGAGAGACACCACGCCCATAGGAAGCTGTGTTTCCTCCTCGCTCCCCCCACTTTTTTTTTTTTTTTTTTTTTTTTTTTAATTTTTTTTTTTTTTTTTAACATTATATAACCATTTGTTTTTCTCGCCTTACCAGCAGACGGCAAGTAACATCCTGAGAAGATATTTTTCACATCATTCTTATGTCAACAGGAGTTGTTGCGAATGCGCAGATGCTCATTGCATTGTGCAGTTTTCAACATTGATCAATATTTTTTTTTTTTTCAAATAATATGCGTCTTATCATAAACTCTACCCCAATATAAGTCTAACAGGAAAGTAATTGATTTCATCAAATCCTTGATAAGGTGATTACACTGACTAAAGTTTTAGATAAATATACCCTTTTACTATTTATTTCCTTCGTCCCATAAAACCATGATAGTCATACGCTTGCTTACTAGGCTTAATTCATGAAATATATTGTTTTGATCTTCCCTATCATATGCAACTTGTTGGATAAAGAGGGTTTTTCGTTTGTGTGTAGTAGTGTCATTTTTATGAGAAACCCAGCGTTTGCACCTCATATAACAGTAATATAACCTACAGTATATTTGAATTCGTATAGATATATAGACATTGCTTGCCTGATTTCACTGTTGATTATCAACACTTGGAGCTTTTCAGCTGACCCCTTTTCCTGTGATTTCAATATAAGTCCTTCCGCACTTCTGATCCCATTCAGACTCATAACTGCGATAGAATAAGTTCCATAATTATTTCACTACCGATCATACTCTTATGGGACGAAGGAAATAAATTGTAAAGGGGTATATTTATCTAAAACTATAGTCAGTGTAATCACCTTATCAAGGATTTGATGGAATTAATTACTTTCCTGCTAGACTCCCTGTAATCACCTGAAAGTTCTGAAGGTGTCCTTGGATTCTGAATTTAGCACATGTAGGTTTTCATATATTTTTGACGTAATAATAAACTCTAAACATATATAACATCTTATATTGTGATGTCTCATGCTTGTTACCAACTTTGTGATTGACTTGCATTGTATAATTGCTTGCAAACGCTCGTCACATAAATAACCATATACGTACAACTTGCCGGTTATGAAAGTATATACTTGCGTATCTTATGGCCAAAAAAATTTGTTCTCGCTAATATAATAAAGGGGGGAGGAATTAGGTTTTCGCCTAATTTAATTTGCCAGTTATCCAACAAATAAACTATAAAGCGTCTTACTAAAGGAACATGCAAGTATCCACCTTTACAATCAGTAATATCGTAAGCAAAAACAAAGACATCGGCCTGATAACAGCCACCCACAGATAAGCGCCGATAATAAAAACGGTACTGCCAGACGTATAGTACTGTTGTGTTATACGTCGAAGCCGTGAGAGTGACATATTGTGAAAAGGGAGTTGAGAGGTTTACACCTCCAACCAACTGTTAGTATTATAAGAATACCTCAGATTGTTAAAAGGTGACCTGGAAGAAAGACAACGCACAGAGAGAACAGAGCAAGGTGGCTAACTGTCGCACAGAACTTGCCACAGAGTTCGAGTTCCAGAGGTACTACTCGCGGGACCGTCGTGAGGAAACCATCATGATGACGTACAAAAAACCTGTGGGAGCTACTGATTCATTTCTGCGTCCGTCCAGGAGATATCATGTAAGTCGCTGGAAATAGTTTTTCTAGTTTTTACTTTGTTAACAAGTCGTCTATAACAGACAATCTCATTTTCCGTTACTTGTAGTCTACTGGGTCAGCAGTAGGGGGTGAGTCAACGCTTATCATGGCGCGATTCGCTACGGTTAAGAATGTCCAACGAAAGAAACTTATTTCCAGGATAAAATCTTATGGGAAGGGAAGTAATAACCGCAAAATGTTTTAGTTAAATAAACGATATTATATATATATATATATATATATATATATATATATATATATATATATATATATATACATATACTATATCCTTTATTTTAACTAAAGCATTTTGTGGGTATTACTTTCCATCAGATTTTAAACTGGTAACTGGTAATCTTATATATATATTATATATATATATATATATATATATATGTATATATATATATATATATATATATATATATATATATACTATATATATAAGAAAATTTGTGATTTCTGTTCTTTTTAAAAGTGTACCCAACAAGTTATGATCTGACCTTCAATTTAAAAGCACAAGGACGTCCATTTCATTTTTAGGAATGGAATTGAAGTTCCTGACGAGGAAATTTAGGGGACCAAAGGAACGCGGTAGGTTTAATTAAACGTAACTTGGAGCAGAAAGTTGAGAAGGTAAATGAAAACGTCCTAAAAAAAAAGAAGAAAAAAAAAAAAAGGGATGGCACCACACTTGTGGAAAATCCGTATATACAAGCTTAGGCTCTATGATACAGTCTACCATTACAATCCTTTTTTATGAGTTGGGCCTACGATCTAGGTGTTCTAAAACTAATATCCTCTGATTTTTTTTTAAATTATAGGGAAACAAATGACTTAAAGACCGAAACGAAGTAGTCTCAGAATAGATTTTTAAACTTAGCGAATCTCAACAGACCCTTAAACACACATTATATATATGTATATATATATATATATATATATATATATATATATATATATATAATATATATGTGTGTGTATATATATATAATATATATATATATATATATGTATACGTATATATATATATATATAATCTATATATATATATATATATATATATATATATATATAGTATCATATATATAATATTCTATATGATATTATATATCTATAATAGTATATATATATATATATTCTGTGAAACACGTTCTCATGTGTCCATTTCAATATATATATATATATATATATATATATATATATATAATATATACGTATATATATATACATATATAATATATATATATATATATATATATATATATATATATGAATATATATATATATATATATATATATATATATATATATATATATATATATATATATATATATATATATGATATATATCTATATATATATATATATATATATATATATATATATATATATATTGTGATGGACACATGAGAACGTGTTTCACAGAATCTGCCTCACGTAAGGAGCGAACTCCGGTCTAGTAAGTAAGTTCAGTGCATTAGCAATTCCTCCGCTCGCACGCACGCGCACACAGCTATAGGAATGTAGAGGTATGGAGGGTGGTAAATGGGTTATTTGAGGTGAAAGGATGCATCTAGTATTTTGTAGATGGATTGATCATGTAGAAAAAGGATGGGTGATAGATTGGTGACGAGAGAAAGAAGGAAGACTGAAAGGTACGCATCAATGAAGTGAAAGAGGTGTAAGAAGGGCGAGGCTTTAATATTAAGGAAGGGTAGTACATACATGCAAGATAAGAGACAATGGTGGATGGCAGTTTGTATTATAGAAGGTGGACTTCAATTGCCACTGGTGAGCATTCTGCGTAGATGTACGAAGGGGCTAGTGTTGTGGACATTTCCTATTCATCCACCGCTCAAAAAGTTGAAAGTGAATGTTGCAGTGATCGCTGTTTTTTTTTTTTTTTTTTTTTTTTTTTTTTTTTTTTTTTTTTTTTTTACCTAGAAGGCACCCCGTGTCAGGAGAAGCGCTTTTTTTCGTGCATCTATATGCACACACACTCACATAATTTCTTTTGAATTCCTCCTCGTTACTGAATAGCTCATTCTCACAAAGTTCCCGTGATTGGGTAACTAGCATTTCCGTCCGCAAGGAATAAGGTAATACTTGATCATATCTCTACTTGGTGGCGCCGTTTACCAATCCTCTGAGTCACAGAACCAGATAAGCATACCAGTGCGATCGACAGACAAGGTGCTTGCACTTTCTTTTCCCCCGTTCAAGATTACATTTCTCTGATAAGTCTTTATCTCGTAGTCATAAATGACTGCTTCTGGTGAGGTCATTTCCGTACTGCTAGAGGGGAAAAAATAGCTGATTAAGTATTTCATTTTAAGTTAAAATTCCGTCGTAAAGAACGAGTTTAGTGGGTTTCCGGCCTAGGAAAGAACTTTTTCTTTCTTTCTTCTTCTTCTTCTTCCTAGGCTTCTGCTATACTGTTTTTCTACTACCTACTACTATGAGATTCAGGGTCTCTGTAACACGGTTTTTTGGACTTTGCTCCTTGTCAAAGCATCGGATGTAGCTGAAAGTTGACATATGTATATTTTACAACCACACACAAATTTTGTCAGCATTATCAATAACCTAAACCGGATAGTTTTAATTTTTATAGAGTAAAAATGATCTAGCCGACGCCATGGCCAATGATTACGAGCCAAGAGTCGAAAAACATTCATTACGTAAGCAAGGTAAACACACCTTTTGACGAAATGTTGCCCCGCCCATCCACCAAACAGAATCTCCATCGGCTCTGAAACCCAAAGACTTTATGAATGGCGGAACGATACATAGATGTGGGTAAGGTATCAGTGCTAGCGTAGTAATACTACTGTAGCAGTAGTGCCGCAACAGTATAACAGTAATATACATGAATCAAATGTTTAGGCCAACTGCTGGGATCCTTGAGGATCATTTAGCACTTCTTACAACTACTCGAGAAATTAGTTTGTACAGACAGATGTTAAATTTTCTAATCCAACGGTGCCCATGGTAGCCTTCAGTGTTATCCTGAATTATAACGAGGCGAAAGTGGGTGGAGCCTCATGAAGTCATCATCGTGACGATAATTATTGGTGAAGGTTTAAAGCCAATATACGGTACCGGCTATTTTTTTTTTTTAGTAAATAGGTAGATAGCCAATAAATAAAAATTGCTTGACATTGGATATAGCAGTTATCAAATCAAGCTTGTCTACTGAGTTTGTGAAAATTACCAACTATTCCCTACATCTTGTCAATCTGATTGTGACCTATAAAGTAGACTGTAATTTCTTAGGAAACCTATTTTGGGAGTTAGACTAATAATCGAAGTGTTTTTGTATTTATTAACATATTTTGTTGGTTTGTTCATTATGACAATTATCAGTGGAGAGGTTTCAGAGTTCATAAAGGCGTACTGCTTTGCTTGTATTTAAATTTGTATGTCACTGTTGCCAGAGGTTTAGCCTTCGTTACGTATAGCCAATCATCCATCGAGAAAGAGGGAAGAAATGCTGTCATAAGTTACGTAACGAGTGCGTTCGAAACCTTTTCTCTGAGTAAGTTGGCCCGTCTTCAAAAAAGGTCACTTTTACATTATAAGTACCAAATTTATTCAACCTACGTAATGCAGAATACAGTCAAAATTTATGTGTAGATATAATATGTATTCTGAATAAGCGTTATATTTATGAAATGCATAGATAAAAAGTTATTGCGAAAAAACCGTGTTACAGAGGCCCTGAGTCTCTTAGTAGTTGTTAGTATCAGTAGAAAATCGGTTAACAAAGAAGATCTTGAACAATAGTTGCGTTTAGGCGTTTAAGATACTGGTCAAGGAGCCTATATTCCAAGATCACTCATGAGCTGCAGAGGCAAGAACAGGCTGTTAGGTGCTTAGAAAATGTGGAAAAACAATAAAGAAAATGATTAGGAACATAAGCGAATCAAAGAGATAGTTACATCAAAGTAATTTCATCACTTGCTAATTACATCGCCAGTAATTTTATCCTTTTCACCTCTCGTGAATGAATCACATTAGGAAAAAAGCTATAGACTCAATGAAATGAACTGTTTATTCAAATACGGTCCATTCCTTCTTTTCGGTGTTGTCGGTGAGTATATATATACGTATAACATAAAAGCCTTTCTATCTGCTAAACTATTATTTGCATTTTACATAGTCGCTCGCCCAAATACGGCCAATCCAGGATTTGTTGATAAGTTTATACGTCTCATAAAAAAAAGACCCACCTCTTTAAGAAATTTTTTAAAATCACTTTCTGCAACGGGCCGGGGTTGGCTTGTGTTGTTGGCACCTATAGCGGTGCCAGATGCACGATCATTGACGGCTAACTATAACCTTGAATAAAATATAAACTACTGACACCAAAGGGCTGCAATTTGGCCTGTTTGATGATTCGAAGGTGGATGATTAACATACTAATTTGCATCCCTCTAGTCTTAGTAGTTTTTTAAGATCTGAGGACGGATAGGAAAAGACTAAGGGTAATTAATTAACATATATTTTACTCTTACGGTTTGCATTAAACATAATCTATTTTACTGTAAGTTTTTGTGATGAAATGCTATATTTTGATATTTTAAACTTTCTAGTTTACCTTTTTGAATATCTTTGACATTGTTAATACCATAAATTAGTTATGTTTAATTATTGGTGAATGTATAAGTGTCTAAATAATCTATGTTACTGTACATTTTAAAAATTGAATAGTTTTTAGATGTGATGGAAAATGGTAATTTCAGAAAAAGTCAAGGATATATATATATATATATATATATATATATATATATATATATATATATAATATAATATATGTGTGTGTGTAGATAATATATATATATATATTATCTACACACACACACATAATTATATATATATATATATATATATATATATATATATATATATATATATATATATATATATATATACATATGTGTGTGTGTGTAGATATATATATAATATATATATATATTATATATACATATATATATATATATATATATATATAGTACGTATTATATATATGTTATATATATTTGTTTGTATATATGTATATTCTTTCTGGGTGCGATAAATTTGCCATACGGCGAAAAAAGCACAACGATGAATTTACTGACGATGTAAAATCTTACGACGTAATAACTACTATGGAAATAACACAGAGAAATAACCGGGCACCGTTTTTAGGCTCTCAGTTGAATTGACGATTTTCTGTGACGATTTTTGTATGGTAATTCTGGCTGTTAAGAAGGTAACTTATTTCCATCGGTTTTGTCATTCATTGCCCCATGGACAGATGTGTATTTCGGGTGTTGCTTGAACACACGAAATAAGATACAAAGAACTTAGCCCTGACGCAAAATATGTTCTGGTTAAGACCAAAAGCAGAGCTCTTCATTAGGTCTTGGTTCTGGTGCTGCCCTAGGACGACCCGCGACTCGTTAGCACGTATATTGGTTCCTGTTATTTACATCTGCTATTGATTGCAGATCCTGGATACAGATCATGACATTACAAATAGCGCCTTGAAGCGCAGCTTTGTCAGTATTCAGTCAGTTGGTAATTAAACACGCAAATGAGATAGAGCAGAGTTGGGCGAGGAGTTGAACGTCTTATACTCAACAGCAATTCTCATCTCAGAATTCTAAAGAGAACTTAGGTCATTTGTTTTGAACGTTTTCATATTTATGCCAGGAAATCTCTCTTATTGCCGTTTATAGACCACCTATCAGCACTTGTGTATTTATAGAGGAATCTTGAAATGTTTACATCACGAGGAAAGATTAACGTTGGGGCAATACAAGTTGATAAATGTAGGGGGCTTGACCTATGAAAGAATTACCTTCAAAGCTACAGTTGGAATCACATCGATCGTTTCATAATGTTGATCGTGCAACAGCTTTGACTGGACATCTATGAGAACTAGTTCTAAGTAACTCTGAGAATATATAGTAGTGTATCAGACTAGTGCTAAGGAGAGATACACCACTTCTCAGTGCATAAGCTAAATATTGATGTTGAAAAACACTGTGTAAAAGAAATGTTTTAGGAATAGAGCAAATTTATCTTGGAAAGTTTTTTCTAATTGAGTTGGAAAATAAATGAAGATAAAACTATCCTTATGGTCGTGGTAACTAGATTTATTAAGTATATTATGTGCACGTTGTGGAGGAACGTATAACCGGTAAGGACAGATCGCCTTGGTTCAATGGAGAGAATTTGGCACCAAAGAAGGAAAAAAATCGAAGAGAGAGAGAGCGGCAGAGGTTCAAGACTGAAATTGCACAGGAAGAATATAGAATAGTAAAGAACCAATATAATCAGCCGAATAGAACAGAAGAACGGTAACAAAGTTATAATAGATTTTAAAAATCCGAGCAGCAAGAACGGCTTCTTGATAGTTTTAACTAGAAATTTTAAAGAAAATAACAGGTTTCCAGGTGGTGTCCATTATCAGGAACTGGCTGATAGTTTTTTTATGGCAAAATTATATATCATAATTGTACCCTTTGATGAAATTCGAAATCAGGATAGTAACCCTATCGAGATTATTTAGTGTAAATAATGATGATGTTATCATTATCAAAAAGGTAAAAGCAAGCAAAGAAATGGGCAATGAATCAGATGCCAAAATCTGAATATTTTCATTATAAAAATATGTCATGCCGTTCTGATATAATATTGAAAGTTATAAACACCGATATTTCTAGGTGCAAGGTTCCTATATCCGAGAAAATGGCAATTATTATTGAACTAGTTTTAACTGGTGCACTTGATTCCCAAAACTTAGTTGATGCTAACTTGTTTTGCGTCGGTCGTTCACGTCCAAAATGCTAATATATCATTCCTGAACAATTACACATTTACCTGGAAAGGATAAGGTCTTTGGACAGCTAGTTAGCCTTTTGACAATTAAAGCTACAGAGCCTGCTGTTTGCTCTGTTGTACTACATACATGATCTATCTGTTGGAAATGATAGGTGAGGGCAAATGTGATTTAGTTTTCCTCAACTTGGTGCAGCTTTTGATACAGTTGTGCACGAACTATATAAATGATTTACCATCCAGTGGAATTGTCAACTAAGTCTTTGAGTATTTGCAAGACTTTGCCTGACAGAAAGTACTGCATGCAGATTGGAAACTTTAACTCATCTTATGAAAGAAACAGTGAGAAGAGTGTTAGAATCAATCCTATTTTGTAGATGCATCCCTGGATTGTCAAATTTAATAAAGAGAAATGGGATGAAATTCGAGTTTGCTGTTGACACCCGATTTTAATTCTCCATAACTGCATCGATAATTCAAATTTTACTGATGTTCTTACCAATGTCAAGGAGTGAATGACATTTAAACAACGGAAACTAAATGAAGATAAAAGCAAATTCTATGTTAATGGAGAGGGTAAATAACTTCAGAATCCTTACTGACCTTCAGGTAAATATTATGTAATATTTATCTAGTCCAGATTACTGACCTAGTCCGTTACTCAGGTGTGTTGCTGGGCAGTAATTCTCTCAGCGCTCAAGTCAGCAATATTCTGATGATTACTGTACATCATCTTAAAAATACAAATGATCATGGTTAATGTGTTATTTAGACATTTGGTAAAATCTAGTTAATAGAGTGGGCCACTATCTACCAGAATCTATCAAAGATACAATTGAGCAAGTTGCAAAGTACCCTAAAATAACGGCAAGATTAATGATGGCTGTTGCTCTCCGGGACAGGACCGCCCTGTATTGTGCGAGTTTCATTGGCTGCCTATCAAGGCTGAAATAATGTTTAGAGTGGTTTTTCTGGCGACCCAAATTACTTGAAATATTGTCTGTGCAAAATACAGCCAGCGAATGATGTCAACACATGGGTTTCAACTCCGAGAGACAAGATGACTTCGAAGATTGGAAAGAAAGCTACAACTTGATATTTGGAGGACAGGACGCGTAGACTTTCAAGAACAAATTTAAACCAATAAGTTTGTGAGTGTAGTGACACCTGGGATTTGAAAAAATAATAAGGTGTACGCCGTTTGATTCTTCTATTAAATTGCGGGTCGCACTGGTATCTGATTTATCTTGAGTGCATTTCAATGGCCAAAAATTCGGCAGTTCTTCACCAGGAAGCAGGCACCTGACGACTGGCTGACGTACATAACCGTTTTTATGAACTATTCTAAAACAAGCCTTTATTTGCTCACCGCCAGTTAGCTGTTGGGTGTTTCTATTTCAATTATATGTATCGTGTAAGTGCTATATTTCGTAAAACTACAAATAAAGTATTTTTTCCTTATTCTGATCTCGTTGAGGTGAATTCCCCTGGCGCCGTTGGCATTGCCCGCGGGATTACGACACGTCAATACGAATTTAATTTGGGTGATGAATGCCTTGCCACCATCATCGTCCAGGTTTATTATTTGGTAACACTATCGGTCTTTCCAGCTGTTTGAAAGATGTGGGCTTTCTTAAATTATGTGGTCATAAATCTTTCTCAAGGGGCAATTTAATTTCTTCCGAAGTCTAAAGGTTCCTTCCGGAGTGGAGATGATGAGAGTTAGATGTGATGTTCGCCTTGAGGTTACAATTACAATCATTATGATTTTGTTCTTACACGTATAAGGATGATGTTTTCGTCTTCGAGATTTGTTTTTATCTTTGTTTCACCATAAAATTTTCAGTTATTATACTACTTATTGCAAGTCAGTGGCGTACTTTATTCTTTCAATAAGGAAATAAAAGTATGGCCTAAAATGTCATCAGAGAAATGATAGGAAGAAGCCATAAAAGGCAGAAATAAATATTTTCATTTATATGTAAGACTGATTGTCCCTTGCTGCTTAGAAAGAGCTGAAAATCACGTTGTGAGTGATGAGGAAAATGATAATGATTATAGTGACAATTCTTTTTGTAAATGCCTCTTATTTGGGAAACATCTATCAAGAGTTACGTGAATAAACGTAGTGATCAGAATAAGATTTAGGTCCCAAACTAACTTAATTACTTGTAAATCATCACTTGAAACAAGAACGCATAGGATGGAAGCTCAAGTTCTCATTACTGTTTGGAACTAAAGTTCTGCAAGATGCAGAATTTTTGTTGCACACGTTGCTCCAAAATGCTCGTGCACAAACATACTGTATGAACGTTGTCTGACTAGCCGCGTTTTAGTCTTTACAGCAGATTCGTGTTCTTTATCAGATTCTAATCCAGCTCAAAGAAAATCACATAATAATCAGAAAAACGGTGGCTCAATTTTTTATCAGACGCTGTTTTATTGGTAGATAATACCAGGCAGTAAAAATCAACTTTGACCTAAGCAAATCTCGGCCAAACATTTCACTATACATATATGTATGTATATGTAATTGTATATAAAATGTGTGTGTGTATAACTGAATCACGAAAGTTTGGAGCGTGATGATGTATAAATAAAGGCAAAAGTAGCGAAGGAAAGTGAAACGATGGAGTACTACGAGGCCTTTCGACTCAATATCCTTCACTTAGTAGTTTCAATATCCTTCGTAGCTTTTGCCCGTATATATATATATATATATATATATATATATATATATATATATATATATATGTATATATAATTATATATGTGTGTGTGCGAATATACATATATATATATATATATTATATATATATATATATATATATATATATATATATATATATAGTATGTGTATAATGTATGTATATATTATAATATATATTATATATTTTGTGTATAATTTTGTGTATAATGTTGTATCATATATTATAGATATAATATATATATTATATATATATATAGATATATATATTGTGACAAAGTGCCAAGTATCTGGTTACTACGCTTACCAATCATTAAGTGAGTACCTCACAAAAGCCAGACACCTGAACCTTCATCACAGGTACTAAACGACTGAATACTCAAAAGGCAACAGTGATCCCTTAAACAACTTACCAGTTTTGCAGAAAATCAGACTAAGTTCATTAAGACAGGTTTGAGGTAATCTTATGTGTGATTAAATTAATTGAAGGGCATCACTCCATCAACAACCTTAGAAGTCTAAATATTTCCCTGATTTCAGAAGTCTAAGTACTTCCCTGGTCCTAACTCACTTCAAGTAAATTGAAGGAAAACAACTCTATTCCCACTCTATGTTTCTACCTAATCACAAATATATGCATGCATACCGGTGAAAAAGAAAACACTTATAAAAATTGTAAATACAAAAATTTATTATCAAACTCAAAATTTATAAGTGAAATTCACAAAATCAGGGAAATTAACTGTTACTTGAAAACAAAGCAAAGTTTAATTAATTCTTGAGTTAAATTAAGTAAAAATAAATCAAAATTAATTTATCACAAAATTTAAGAAAATTAATTCAATCAAAATTCAAAAGTGTTAGGCAATAATTAAGATTTGGAAATTAATTCACAAGGGCAAAACAACACTAAAACTTGAACAGAATTCCAAGTATATGCAAATTAATTCACAAGTGCTAAATTCAATTAAATGTGCAGCGATTAAGTAATGAAAATAATTAAGTTAATTAAATTGTGAATGTAAATGAAAACACAGAAAAATGTGGAAAATACCAAAATTGCAAAAACACTAATCACACAGAACATAAAAATAAAAACACACTTCAATAAGAAAATGGATAAATGCATAAGAATAACTTCAATAAGAAAAAAAATGAAACACAAAACAAAAATTTGCAATGTGTAAAAATTGAAATCGTTTCACTCAAACCATTGTAACTATTAGCTGCAATCAATAAATTTTCAATAACACACTTTACCTTAGTACCAATTTTCTTTCTACTGCAGCTTATTCAAAAAATTTCACCACACAATTCACAATATTTCAAAAAATAAAAGGTGCCGTTACACACTTGTACAATGTTTGTTCAAATTCCACAAAATGCATTAATTAATACTAAATAACTCTAAGAAATCCAAAATCTTAAAGTTACGAGTGTCCAATGACGTTACGTTGATATGAATTCAAAAGTGGCGTGCACGAGAGAGAGGGAGAGAGAGATCTAAACGCAATGAGGTTCCAAATCTGAATGAATGCTCTCTTTCTCCTTGTATGGGCACTTCAAGAGACTGACAGGCTCAAAACTTTTTGGGCATGCGAAAGATAGTGCATTCCTTCTAGAAGCTTCTAATGTGATGTAACTTTACAGAAAAATGGTGAAATCTACATGTGGTTATCGACAAAGACATACGCGTATGAAACCAGTCATGTACATTGCATGCTCTCTACTTGTTCCAAACAAAAGTCAAGCGAGTAAGTTTGATTAAGATTGACATGTATCCAAAACACAACGGAGACCTCGAGATCTCTAATCTGAGGTGTTGACATATTAAGGAAACAATTTCTATCTTGGAACGGACACAGTTAATCTCTCTCTTTTTTCACATTCTACATTATATACTTTTAAATTATGTAATGCGAAATCTGAACATACATTTTAAGACATCCTGTTACTCTAAGCTAAATAAGGAATCTGTAAATGTTGCAAAACTCTTTTCTAACATTTTATACAGTCAAAGAGAAGATATATTCGTTATAAAAGTACCAGCATATAATTATATATACATACACACACACACACACACACACACATATATATATATATATATATATATATATATATATATATATATATATGATGTGTATGTGTCTAATGACTGAATTGTTCCTTATATGAGAGATTCGCTGCATTGTCTCTTCATATGAAACTTGGTAGGAAATTATTGTGGTAAATGATAGAACCAGAGGAGTGGGAAAGATCTGGCTCTAATCGATGTAGGTAGCGAGGTCTATAGATTATTTAGTAGGCGGGAGCAAACTATAGAAATATAAACAACCATGAAATGACCCCACCCTTCTATCACAGGACTGCCTCCATTACTAGGACAACCAGCGACGTATCCGCTCTTGTGTATCCCTTATAAATCCGCGTGTCGAGAATTGAGATTGTTAATCGAATAATAAGTTTTTAGTTGGTAAACAGTGTTTTTATGGATACTTCAAAAATCATAGAAAACTGATGGATTACAACCGAAAAGATATATATATATATATATATATATATATATATATATAATATATATATATATTATATATAGAACGGTATATATTAAAAATACAAATATAATAATTATTAAATTATATATTTATATATATTAATATATTATATATTATATACCTATATTATAATATAAATATAATATATATATATAATATAAGATATATATATAATATTATATATATACCGATATTATCTATATATATATATATAGACCGTAGAATATAGAGATATATACGGGTATATATATGTATAGACATATATCTATATATATTATATACCTAATGTATATATATATATATATATATATATATTATAACGTATATATATATATGAGTATATATATTAGATATATATATATATACCGTATACATATATATATATATATATATATAGTATATATATATATAATATAGATTATATATTATAATCAAGAATTCAGGTTGTTTTATTGTGTAAAGATTGCTTTTTGTTTTTTTACCATATAAAAATCATACATAACTCGGATTGCAGTAAAAAAATATGGTATACACATACACACACGAACATATATATATATATATATATATATATATATATATATATATATATATATATTTATATATCTTTATATATATATATATATATGCATCTATAATATGTGTGTGTTACTTATTTATGTTACCAAAACAAAGCAGATTGCTACAAGCTGCCGAAATGTACATAAGTTGAAGTGTTTACTTTTTTCCAGGACTTTGAACTGGAGAGTGGCATCAACAAAAAGGTCAACTGCCTGATAGCCTTCGCAGCCGTTGCGTTGATTGTCGCAGTGGCCGCTCTCAGTCTGGCAATTATGCAACTCATCCAGGTAAATCGACATTTAATGGAACGTTCGTCAGGTGTTCTTGTCTTGCCCTACATTGCCGGCAAAATTAATAGAGTAAATTGTAATACGAAAACTAAAAGGATGTTGGAGTAATTTTGTCAGTGATATACGTCTGAAAGGAGTCAAGGAACTACATACGCTCCAGCAAATTAATTTCCTTGAACTGCTCTTGACTGTTTTTGCATGTTTTTGTTATTTATTTGTATGTATATATGTACGTAAGATGTGTGCGTGTCTTATCAGTCGTTGTATCCTTGGTTAGTTAGTTTTACTTGCAAAAAAGAGCAGCAAATATGGTCAATCGGCATTTTGTACCTTGCATGTTTAGAGAAAACGTTCTCAGGTAATTTGATACTAATATTTTTTGTATAACGCAGAAGTTACTTATATTTTTAATGTTTCAAAATGAAATCTGTTAACATCTTTTACCTCACTAACTCCAACTTGCTAACACCTGTAATGTGCAGTACTCTGAAAAGGAAAGCTGAAGGGCTGTCTAACCATCGTACGGATTAAACGTCACTACAAAAGTTGTGACTAACATTAGGGCTTTGCTTTATCGCAGTGTGTTCCAGGTGCTTCAGTTGCATTATTAACATTCTAAAAATAGCACCAAAAATATTGTATTGTGTGTAACTAGTTTTTGTAGCAGTTTATCGTCACTTCCGAAAATCCTGTTACTTTTAATTTCGTTACAAGGTTCCAGCTCATTCTCACTTCCTCACAAGGCTTCAATACATTCTGCCTTCATCACAACAGGCCTTCCACACCGCGGAAATGGAAGTGAACAAACTCTCGGTCCTCCAGGAAAGAGTCAGACAACTGGAAGAGCAGGTGGGTTTGAATCCGTTCAGTCCCTTGGACCACCATGGTGCTGACTAAAGGCGCTCAACTGCCAACCTTGCAATGCTACTGGTACGCTAAAGATCTGTGGTTGCTGAAAACCTTAGTCTCAGTTTTATATTTACGTCTTGTCTTTGCTCTTAGGCGCCAGTCCTTTAGACGTTACTCTTTCTTTTGTCTCTTCCAGTTCCACCGTTCTTTTGCAATTTACTCTTCTTTATGCTATATTCATTGTGTGTGTGAGCGTGTTGAAGCTTTAACTGAAATATCTGCTTTTAGTGCTTTAAATGTAATAATATTAATTTTTCCATATTACCTCAATCTGTGACTGCATTTCCGTATCTTTAGAAAAATTTTTCTTTTTGTTTGAGCTTCTTCATTTTTGTACTTGAGCTTTTTAATTAACATTTGAGTTTTCTTGCGAGTTTTAAGTGTATTGTATATTAATTCTGAGTTGTCGTTTATATGCATGTGGCTATGTCATGATTCCATTTTTACTTTTACAGTGGGACTTGACAGGCCAGTGGACTGCTTTTGTTTATGTTTCTCTAATGATTTTAGTGCGGTATCATAGATACCTTCCGTTGGGTACTTCAGACCTAGTTCTAATGGAGAGTCTAAGACGATTCAAGGTGGCGATGCAGACAGAAAGGTTTTGATGTTCTTCAAAGCAACGAGAATGAGATATACGTAATTTGATGAAAAATGATGATGATGATGATGATGATTGCAGCTTTTAGGTGTGTGGTGCACTACAGACCATAGGAGATTTGAGACAGGTGCTAATTTATCCTAGTGATGCTGTCATGTGACACATTAATGATAAACTGACGTGCAAAATCAACGGACTATTTTGCTTTGGTGATAATCTGCATTTCAGATATTTTGCACAAGAAATAGTTTGCATGATATATGACGAAAGTTAGCATGCGGTCAAATGTATTGATGTCTCAAAGCCTTTGCGAAGTAATAGCTTTTCAAAATTATCATCGGACCTAGATGTACAATAGACTCTTTTAACTTTAACTTTAGTATTGATGCTGCATTAAGTATTTTCAGCTGTAAACTGTTCATATTATAATATTGCTTTTTTATATGAGCAATACATATTAATTTGTCCCAGTAAATTTAGAACAAATCCTTTGAAAATTCAAGTGTCTAATGAAGCTTTTAACATTATATACTTGTGGATAAGGCTGCAGAGTAGACGAAATCTCTATAACCTGCTTCTTAATAGGCAGCATGCAATTTTTTTTTATTATAAACTAGAACAAAAGAAACCACAATAACAAAGTAGAAAGTCAATAAATTATCATCCTCGTATACGTTTAGTTTATTCACGAAATTCAAGAGACAGTGGTTATTTCTGTGTTTATCCTCGTAAGAAATATATCATTCGCTTCCTTTTCACTAATTTGCGATTATACCTTCTTATCGCCTTCACAGATAGTCAAAATGGTTCCAGCGTCAAGATCATCTTCTCCAATAACGTCAACCCTTCAATATTGATAGATGAAAGCCCAGAAAGTCCTGATACACTGGAACATCCGCAAGGCGGAGTTCAGCTTCTGAACACCTCCGATGCACCCCAACAGGAAGAGGAGACCGAAAGTCCCAAGCAAGAGTCAAGGGAGCCCACCTTGCGTCCACCACTGAAATCCACAACTCCAGAAGAGTCGAGGGAAAGAACGGAAGGCTCAGCAGACGGCATGGAGCCCGAGACCCCAGTTAAGTGCCCTCTCTACCCTCGACCTATTTGCCCCGTTGGGTACGTCTTGAGGGACACCGATGACCCATGCCCTCGACCCGTTTGCCATCCGGGAGATGACGAAGAGGACAGCGAGGGTTCGGGGGAGGAGTGTCCTGAATACCCGCAGCCATCTTGCCCATCTGGTTATGTGGTGATGCAAAGTGAGGGACCGTGCCGAAGATTTCTATGCCGTAAGCAAGTTCCGCAGGACTTGAAGTAGTATTGCAAGGAGTGTGTAGTGGAGAAAGAGTCGTACAGTATTAACCGTTCTGGTCTTTGACATATAAGTATGTATCGATAGTAGCCTTTAGACAACTCTGTTTAGTAAAGCTGTTATAATTATACGGCGTGCGTTCCTCAGTTTTGTTATGTATAATCATAATCTATGTATATTGAAAGATCGATTTTAAGATTATGTAATTGGTATGACTAACTCACTCTTTCCCTCTGTGTGTACCATGTTAAAACCTTACAATTGCAGTATTTGCCTGCCTGTAAAATGTTGGAAGTGGACCAAAATAGAACTCAGTGTAGTACGGCGGTATTAGATGCTTCTTTAATTTAAGCAAATTGACAAAAAATCTGATTCATATATTTAATGCTAAGGTTACTAACTTCCTAAGAGCTGGTTATTTTATACATGTATACAATATATTTAGTTTTAAGAAACCAGTTTTTTTATTCAAGAAAATAATGCAATGAATTAGCAAAAATGACATTGTTTATTTTTTGTTGTTTTATGCATGCATATAATTTCCCAGGGTCATAAACGTACAAAAAAAAAATTGAACGTGCAAAATTGGCAGCAGCCATATTCCAGCTGCCAAGTTAGCCAACGCTAATCATTTTATGTTGAAGCTTTTGTATAGAGACAGATCAGTGGCATCTGAAACTGGCTTAAATCAGCAATTTACCAAGCTGTTGTGACCTCGATGAGTTAGGTAAGTTAAAGACAATAGTAGCCAAAACTAGTGATAGTTTTTCCAGCCAGTTTAGCTTTTATTATCCAGTCTTGTAGCTCAGACGAAAGGGTATTCACGTGTCCATTGCCTCCTTGTCTTTGCCTCCTTTCACGGTCTTGAGCGCTGGATGGCTGAAAGTGCTCCAGCGCTCGGTTTGATAGCCTAAATTTCATCCAGCCATTCAATCACCTGCTAGTTATATGCTACACCAATCAGTACTTGTTGGTGGTATTAAAGTTGTATTTGCAAAATTACACAAAATACATGTAGTTCTGGCCTCCTTAGAGGTATTAGTTAAACCACGGACATCATAAGCATCTTAGAATAAACCCATTAAATTACAGGCAGGCCAATTGACCATGGCTTAACAAACTGAGGCACAACCAAGCACTTCAAGAAATCCTGTTGCAGCGAAAACTGACATAACAGTAATATGTTGCGTTAACACTGAAATTTTATTGTCCAAAGCTTCAGAATTGTTGTTCTCTCTTGATTAGGTTTAACAAGTTTAACTATTATGGGACGCTACGTCAAGTGATTCAAGTTACTTTTAGTGTACAACTCTACACATAGAATGGCAGTTACTGCTAAGGTGCTCATTGGTATGTTGTGTGGTCGTCCGTCGGGATATGCTTGGGTGACCAAATGGACGATGAATGTTACGCAGCTTCTCGAACGATGTCCTCACACATTTCGGAACCTTGGAGGTCAATATCATCAGCCAGTGTCCGTATTTCACGAACATGGTGCCGATAATTTGTATCAGGAATAAATTTTTACCCTGATGGAAACTGTGTATGGCACATTTCATAGATTTTCAGGCTGAATTCTATGCATATTTTGCAAGCGTAAAGTAGTTTTCAGATACATCGACTTGCCCTTTAGAATAAGTTAGGTAGCAAGATACAACCGCTTTGTCGCTCTAATGGAAACTTCTGAACGCAACGCGCTGATTATTATGGGTCGTTTGGAGTTCTGTAACTCTTGGTCCTTGTGATCTTTCACTTTTTCCTTTCCTCCTACTACTGACTATGAATCATTTGATAATGTATAGATTAGAGTTATAGCTGTACTATGTGGAACTAATTCCGCTGTTTGTGTCTTTATGAGTCTAAACTAGTAAAAATGCACATTAACTCCTTTATCTTATATAATACATTGAATTTGACAATCAGAAGTATAAATTTTGGCCTAAATACTAATTTTGCGTAGTTTCTGATGTATTGTAATGTTTAAAAAAAGTCACAAGGCACAGCTTCAAGTAGAAGTTTTTCATAAAAATTTTGTAACTATATATATATTTTATATTATATATATCATATATATATAGATATATATATATATATATATAAATATATATATATATATATATATAATAATATACTATATTCTACGTTTATCCAGGGAGGCCTCAATTCGGGCAGTACTTTGTCCATCCGGACCATTTTATAACTTTCTGCAATAACGCCTTGTTCTTGCCATAGGTTTTTGATTGCAAGTGTCTTTATTTGTTCTTTTAACTTCATCAGTAAATAGTAACAAGACCATTAGACCATTGTCTTGCAATTACAGTTATGCATGTGTTTTCAACGTAAGTTTAGATATTTAATTATGAAAACGGTAGTTCTTGGGTGCTCGTGACCTATTTTCACCACTATTTGTCTAGTTTTGGTTACTGTAATTATCAAGAAGTTTAATCAGACCACTGGCCAGAAGAGTTTTGTCTTTATCAATGATGAACGAGTAAATTGTATTAAATTACAGCCCTTTAAAAATTTTTTTAATTTGGCTGAGTGAAGAGATGGAGAATCTGACAAACTTTCTTTAGGTGATTTGTTTACAAAGCTTGTCATTGGTCGTCGTTTGTATTCTGGACATTCACAAAAATGTTTAACTGTTAGTGTTAAAGTTTGCCTTCTAGTTGTTATTTGAAAAGTGTTACTTTATGAATCTTTGTCTTAAAGGCTAGATTACTACTATGAACTGCAGTTTCAACGTTTAATATAGAGTATAGACAATGAAAACATGGGGTTCGAAGAAATTCATGGTTTAAAAATTATTCGTTGCCTCTTGCTGATAATTTAATTTTATAAATAAAATCGAGATATTTACACTGCTTCCATACTTAATTTCATCACTGAACCTGTTCCTTATGACAAGTGCTTGTCACAGTTAAAGAAAATGCGTTAAATTCCAATAAGGAAAATTTTAGCCAGGCCTGCGCAAGAAGGTTGATGGCAGTGCATGCATACCACGGTTAGACTGGGAATTCCTGAAGGGTGTTCGCAGTGTCCATTCGGCCTCTAGCTGCACCAACTTTTTAATCTGTTTTCTTTACCTCCATTTCCGCTTCCTTCCTTCAATATTTCTCTTAACTCTCACTTCTTAGTATAAATGGGTTTTCTCCCAGTTCGGCGTTAGATCCCTATACTCATCTATATTTTATGGCTCTCTTTATCTTGCTATTCAACCAGGCCAGTTCCCTCTTTTCACTGTTTTAAGGACTGAATAACTGAAAGTAACACGGCAGTTGACCTTACAGTATAAATTTCATAAATCAAATCAAATAAAGCGATAGATGGATGATAATTTCAGTGTTTTTCAATCGAGAATAAAAATAGCAAGTCGATAAACGAGGTTTACGTTGGATGATATGAGAAGGCTCAGAAATTTTCTGAAACCCTTCTTAGGGTAACGCCAGTTGTTTGTCGTAAATCTTGCGCAAGGGCTTTTTTGTTGTGCTCAGAGACCAGTTAAGTGAGGTGATTTCCTCAAGATTATTACGTTTCTTCTTCAGTTCAGTCGTAAACTCTGTGACGAACGTAAGTGGATATTCGTCACCAGTATGGAGCATCTGCATTCACTTCAGGTAGTCGAGCAGTAGATGGTAAGACTCGCCCGTAACATGTGTAGCAATATTCAGTTTTTGTTATTAGATAGAATTTTTTAGCATGGGTTAATGTGCGAAGGGTATCTTAGTAATCTGCTGAAGCTCTGAATACTTTGAGAAGATTAAGGTAAAGATGGCTGGTGCACTATCGACACCCTCTGGCCAGTGTTTGGTTAGGATGAGTTATGTAGGCACCTGCACATATTTTTATCATGATGACAAGGAAGTTTTAATTTTTTGCTCCCGTGCTGTGAATGTATTCGCCATTGCCTTTGGAATTTTTTTTTTCTTCTCCCTCCCCCGGGAAAACACACACACAAGACTCGCACACAAAAAATGATTTTTTTTTCCAACAAGATGTCAAATAAACTGCACAAAATGAGCTGTAGGAGACAAAATTAACACTAATGTTTTGTTTCGTTAAAATTGCTGTACTTTCAGTCCTCTAGTAATGAAAATTCTTTGCAAGCAAATATGTGAATGGGTTTATCGGAAAATATTCAAGGGCGATCCACAAAAAATCTGGTAAAATTGTGGATAATGGTCAAGTTTTCCTAACTGATTTTAGGATGCAAAAGAATAGACGTTTGCCAGTTGGCGTTTATTTTAATGTGGTCCAGACCAAACAATTGCTAATTACAAAATGGATAGATAGGTGTTAATGGTGAGACCTAGGACTATTAAGTCATTTAAATTATAGTGTGCACAGTAGAATATAATAACGGTAAGAATGGTAATTATAGAAGTTTGAGTTGATAACCATTAGCGTATGTTAGTTTTCTCTGCATGTTCTCGTATTAACAGAGCGCCACTGTACAATGCAACTTTTACTCATAATGTGGGTTATATTGTAGATGGCGTCCTTTTGTGTACCCCCTCCCGCCCTCCCCATAGGGGTGGAGAACGATCCAATTGGAACTGACACATTTAAAGAGACCTTACCATGCCTCCAGCCACGTAATACCGAGCCACTTGAGTCATTCCAATACATAACATAAGAAACAACATGCACGAAATGAAACTCCAAAAGACAAATGGGTCTGTCCCACTTTATCCCTTCACTTTATAGTACTTTCCTTTCGTCCCCCCTATTCCCCCTTCAATAACATAGACTTCCTTCCGGGGGACCTCTCTGGGGTTTAAATCGGTTGCAACCGAACCCCCATCCTATCCTATCCCCCCCTATTCATTCATTCATTCATTCATTTGTGTTCCAAATCTTGTGTTTTCTAATCCAATGTACTACATGAAGTCTGTCTGCTCTTGCCGTTGAGACTTGCTTTGGCATTTTTAATAATGGACTCATTCTATTATGAAATGAATGATCAAGAATGCCGTAATCTGGAAAGTTGAGCGATAGAGAGCGCAAGTTCAACTTGCGCTCTCTATAGCTTTCGTACATTTTCCACCTATGGTTCTATGACTCTGGTATTTCAGGTTTTCTTTCAGGTGGTTATATTTTCTTATGAAAATCACTTATTTCAAGGATTAATTGCCTTCGAATTCGTGGTCCTTAACAATATACCTTTTAATTCAAGGAAAGCCCGTTGTTTTTATTTATATTATTATTTTTTTTTGCAAAACTATATATACATTTGGCTAAATTTCTTGCTGTGGGTGTAGAGAAAATCCTGGAGTGAATGAATCCTTGTTAGAGGATAGGAAAAGGAAATCTTAGTGAGTAGTTCTTGAAACCTTGGGTACTTTGGAAGTTTACTACTTCACATGTAACTAACTAGAAGGTTAAATCCGTAAACGAGAGATATGCCTTATTGTTTAGTGAAGAAATTTCTGAAGGTCCCATGAGAGGACTTTTAATGCCTTACCGGGATCTGAAGTCTAAGCATGAAGTCTTGAAGTGCGTGTGATAGTTTTTTTTAGGTTATTCATAACTGGAGCTCAAAAAAGTAGACCCACAAAGGATTTTATCCACAAACCTCGAGCGGATTATCATTAGTCTGTGGCAACAAAAGTTGCCTAGTTTCCACTGTTTGGTGATGTAAAACCACTGTTAAAAATTACCCATAAGTTAAGTTGGAAAGTAGATGGGTTTGTTCAGGTAGCGGCGTTGCTTGTTGCTTTTTGTCAGGGAAAAGTCTAAAATCAAACCAAAGAACGCGCACAAATATTTTAAATTTTTAGGTACCCAATCAGAGGAGACCGTTTTAATCCAAGGCATTGGAAATATTGTCATTGCATTTGTTTGAACTTGGTGAAAGCACTTAGCTCCAGATTTTTTTTTATCAATTTTTTTTTATTTTTTGGTACTTTTGATTTTACTTAATACAAAACAGATTTGAAGGAAACAACAAAGTTTAGACCTGATTAAGTATGAAAGGTACTAAAGTGTTTCTTGATATGAAATTTAAGAATTTCAGATTAAAAACTACTATTTCAACCAGCCTTACACTAGGTACCAGCTGTTGATTATTTACCTTTATTGTTTATAGACCAATTATTCAATTTTAGGTATTATTACAGTTTCAACCATTATGGGAAATCTATTATATTGATATTTTTCCCGAGTAAAGCACGTGATAACAAAACACTTCTTCTCAATACATTATTGTCGCTCATGCATACTTACAGAGAAAAAAAAATATTAAGTTTTTACCTCGAATTTTTCCTAAGTCGGGAGAAGTGTTTCCTCTACGGTAATGTTTACTTTTAATGAGCCCTCTAACTTACTTTCTAACGCAAACAAAAGCAGTTCCAGTTACTCATTATTGGCTGAGAGGTGTGACATCGTTATGACGTCATGGGTTTCATAACCAATTACGAACGACTTTAGTCGAAAACTAAGTTTCACTAGCATTTCAGCGGAGTAAAAAAGTTACCTGTCTAGTGTCCACTGGTATCCTTGTTTGACTGAATACTCGAATAATGAAGCAAAAAACGACATTTTGTCTTCCTGTACCTTTGGCAGAGGCAGTGGCTGGCCCTTCTGGCATTAATTTTGACAGACCTTCGATTTCCTACCGATTGTTTGCAGTGCAATGTGGTCGTCGGGTACCTGGCCACTTCCTACTTTAAGTTGCATGTCAGGGAACCTTGCAACGGCTTCGTTTCCTCAAAGCAGCAGCACATCTTTATCAACCAACAGTTTAAGGTAAGCTTCATTAATTTATAGAGTATATTATAATGGTGGTAGTATAACGATGTATACAGCAGTACCATCACTTTGGATTTGGTTTGATGGATGTTAGGTAGTGGCCTTAAGGGGGGGTTCGCAGGGAGGCGGAGCCCCCCCCCCCCCCCCACCGCTAGGCCTAGGTAGGGGTACAGGGCCCTAGGTAAGGTTAGGTGGTTGTATTAGGTTCGGTAGTGCCCCGAAAATCCCTTTTCTCCTCCTCCCCCCACCCAAAAACCCCGCTTCCCACTGGGATCCCCCATAATTGAAGTAGTAGGTTTATGCTTAGATTTTGTGTGTAAGAGTAACTCTTAGTTTCTTTTTTCTATGCGATGTGCAACACCAATCTGGTCGTTTTTTGCCGTTTTTCGTCGTTAATACTTGAAAAACGGGTGCGGCCTTCTCCTGGACGTTTACCTTTTTCTGGAAAAACTCGTTTTTTTAACTCCAATTACATAGTAAATCTCTAAATCGGATGGTTTGCAGTCAAAATAAATGTTAAATCCGTTGGAACTACATTATTTCTGATGCAACAAATATATTTTAATTCCAGTTTTCCCATAATGGTTGAAACTGTAATTTTACCCAATTTTATTATAAAGGTCTCGAAACTTTTTCATTGATCTCAGATTTCATTGTATCTGAACGCTCAGAGATATTGTATTTAAACCAGAAGAGTAGTTCAGTAGAGGTTACCTGGAAATTCAAAAGTAGTTAAGTGAAGAGAAAGAGACTGCATTTAAACCCCCGAGGTACTTCAGTGAAATTTTGTCGGCATCAATTGCCATCAAAATGTCGTCCTCAGACAAGATTCTTTTATAGAATTTAGTTTATTTGCCCACACTAATGATCACTATAAGCGATCTCGCATCATAAGAAAGCACTAACGAATTGAGGGTGTTGTGATTTTTATTAAATTTTATTTTCTTTGCATTTAACTGTGAACTCCTTTATTTTTTTTACGCGAATAATCATTTGTCAACTTCTGATAGTTTGCCAAGGCAACTTACACTACTACCTACCTCTCTCTCTCTCTCTCTCTCTCTCTCTCTCTCTCTCTCTCTCTCTCTCTCTCTCTCTCTCTCTCTCTCTCATATCCCCCCACTTTTTATTCGGGCGGACAACATATCAGTTGTCCGCCCCACCCCCCGTCCCCCCTTTTCCCTCCAAGTTTTACAGAACAGATGCTGGGAATGAGGCTATTAATAATGATATAAAATTATACTCGACAAAAACAGGAATAAAATATTGCAATAATAAAGAAATAGATTGTGTAATTTTCCATTCGGTTCGTGATCAGATTAATTGTTCATTTAAATTCTTACTGACATATCCCATTGTTTGGCCAACGCTTGCAGCAGCTGGTTGGAAGTTTATTATTATTTTTCCTGCATCTAAGCCTTTGATTTTCCTATTAGAAATTATTTTTTCTACAAATATGTTTGGTTTAAAAGTTAAAAATAGCTAAAGTAGAGATATTCGGAATGAAATCCCAAAGGTAATGAGTCATGATATACTGAGAAAGATCTGTAGTGAAGTAAATGAAATGTCTGGTCAGCGTGGAATTATAATTGCTGGGACACAAGATATTCAAAATAATGAACAAGAATCTGTGACAGATGAATTTGAGGTTATGGAAGATTTTATTGGTCTCTATCAAATATAATCAACAACAGGAGTCACTCTGCAAGATGGTACATGATGTTCTCATCCGATATCAATTAGTGCCTATTTCAAACCTCAGAGCACCAAACAAATGATGGAACGAGTAATATGTCTGGAAGATACAGAGGCTGTCAAGCAGAAGTGAAAAAAAAAAATCCAACCATTGGCCAACTATGGTCACTGCGAAGCTCATGTCACCCATCTTGCCATTTCTAAGAGTCGGCACCTTCATTTGGGATGCCTTAGATCATGGTCATGAACTTGGGAATATTTATATCAACTCTGAAAGTTCAAACATCTCTACCTAAATATTCTTGATTAAAGGATGTAAATACACCAAACCAAACACGACTAAAGCCAGTCTGCTCAAATCGGTTGTTAACTCATGGACCTTCAGTAAAGTCTGCTATGAATAATTATAAAATAGCTCTGGAAGCCCGTCAGAAAGCAGCAAATGACATTGGTTCATCTACAGCAGCACGTGCCAATAGTATTCGTAAATATTTAACAGGAAAGTGTCTCCTTGGGCTCTTTGCTTCTCTGCCTATTCTATAAGTCCTAGAAAATCTTAATGGGGCTCTTAAAGCTTCAAAAGTTACAGTTAATGGAATGCTTGCTGCAGAAAATCTCCCATCTCTTCGTAGAGAAAACAGGTTTAAAGAAATTTTTGAAGTTGCACAAGAGAAAATTGAGGAAAGTGAACTAGAACCACGACTCTTCCTCACAAGCGCAAGATTCCAAAGAGATTTAATGATGGCCCTCGGGAATATACTCCCAGTTGTTCAGCGGAGTATTACAGAGTAGAGTTCTAAAGTTATTGAAGACAGTGACTCGAGAGTATTTAAATGAGTATTTCACTTTATCTGATCTCATAAAGTACCGCGACTTAGTTAAATGCTCTTAATTGGCTCATTCAAAGAGGAGTCAGTCAAGAAATATCCAGAACGTTCTGATTACTTAAAGCAAGAAATTGGTTTCTTCCATAATCAGCTCAATGACTTATCTGTTGAAGACTACCGAAAGGCATTTGCATATATGGTGCCGGAAGTTCGAAGAATGTTCTTACAGGTTGAACGCTTGCTGAGGCTTCTTTTGGTCTTTCCAGCCAGTTCATGTGAGGCTGAACGGTCATCCAGTGCTTTTAGTCACAAGAAGACTTGGCTGCGCTCCACCATGACCCAAAAACGGCCTATTTTATGATCTCACATTTTCACCGTGTACGTATTGCTGCACTTGAACCTCAAGACATAGCTAATAAATTTGTAAACAAAGTTCCTGACACACCGCCAAATATTTTTTGGCAATTTTTAATGCACCTATATTGTTTGTGTATATCCAGAGGTAAGCACTTTCCTTATCAATTGCAAAAATGCGTTGATCCTCGAAGGGGTGCCTACAAATGGATTGCATCCATAAATCTCTATCCTCCTCCACTATTTTTCTCATCCAACTATGTTGTTGAGCAAAATTTTCATTTCATACACGCAACAATGAATTGCATTCAGTATTGTCCCCTTCTATACATTCTCTTGCTTTTCCTATAGTACTGTCACAAGTAGTGGATTCTCATTCTTGTCATTCACTTGCTTACTACCAAGGTGCTGCCATCCCCAACTTTGGATATTAAAACCCACATTGGAGTAAAAGGCTTTTTTTGTTACAGGGCACTATTATTTCAGGCTCTCAATGGAGTCTTACAACCCATATAATATACTGCACCAGTAAATAATGAGTTTGTTTTTATCCTTAGTACTTCTACTGTAAAACTAGGAAATATTAAATACTGATCATAGTCTCTACAAAGTTAAATGAACTGTATATTGAGGATGTAACGGAAGACTTGAACCGAATTTTAGCCAGTCTGAAAATTGTGGACTTACAAACTTGTTGTCTGACTAATATTGGCAAATCATTCATCCTTTTCCCTTAATATCATATATTCATATTTATAGGGTATTAAGATGCACAAAATCATGTTCATTTCTTTACTCAACAATATTAACCGCATAATTTTCAGAATGTCGCCCCCCCCACCCAACATGTAGAGACCAAATGACGCCCCTGCTCTCTCTCTCTCTCTCTCTCTCTCTCTCTCTCTCTCTCTTCTCTCTCTCTCTCTCTCTCTCTCTGCGCAGGGCTAGGTAGAACATCTATTGCCGTCAAGCATCGGTTATTTTGGTACGCTGTATCTAACAACGGAATGCTGTCAAAAAGAGTAAATAATATAACCTTTATAATCTTCGAACAAATTTGTTATGCATTAAAATTTCCCTGTTAAAATGCTCCCTTAACTCCTTGCTAGGAATTCAATAGTCATTTTTCTTATTTTCCAATTACATCTTTCCTGTAACGATTAAGGAAAGTTAATATTCAAGAATCTCTGTCCTGGCCGTTAACCCGAAAGGTACTTGCATCCACCATTAAAAGGATGATTTATTTACTGACTTGTAAGAAGACATACCAAGTAAAAGGGGGCAGCTTTTGTTTTCTGGTGTGTGTCCTGTACAACGGAAAAACCTCAAAAGTTTGTTGCGAGAGACTCGCTGTATATTTCCACCAGGCATTTTTACGGAAATATTTCTATAGCATTATGAAGGTCCTCAAATTTAAGTGAAGTTACATTTCGAAATTGTTATGCAGCAATCTTAGTCGGTATGTTAGTTACGTGCTTGCTTTTAATATACTAAATGATAAACCACTCAATTAGTTATGCTTTGAATTTCAGCAGCTCGAAATAATAGTTTTACAATAGAAACGAGTCGTGATCTGACCCCCAACTCACTCTGGGCGCGTGCGAAAATCCAAGGTCAATTAGAGCTTTGTTTCACCAACGAAAATTAAATACGCTACATTTTATTAGAAATAATTTTTCTATACTCTTTAACATGCCCATTGTTTATTTTTTACTCCATTTTAATAAAGGAATCATAAATATCCGAAAATTCCTGTATCTTAAACTCTACGCAAAACCCCTTTTCAGGGCTGTTTAGGTTTTCCTACCTCCCGTCAGCAACAACAACAACAACAAGAAGTTTGTAGGCTTACTCCCCGAGTAGCAATAAGCTTTGTCTTACTTAAGCTGTCAACTTAATCTAAATTTCGTGAAAGCTTCCCCCACCCCGACCCCACTCTCTCTCTCTCTCTCTCTCTCTCTCTCTCTCTCTCTCTATCTCTCTCTCTCTCTCTCTCTCTCTCTCTCTCTCTCCCCAACTGTCTGTTAGGCCTGATTAACTTAAAATATTAATTTTCACATCCTACTTGCTTACTCCTGTTATCTTCAAATATCTGTCGTTTTTATATGCTTCTTCTAGCTGAATGTATAACTGATAATAAAGTTAATAATATAATTACATGATCTTCGCACAAGTAACTTTTTATACATAGTATAACCTGTTTGAATTATAACTTGTTTGAATCCAGTGCCCTCGCAACTCCTTTCCGGGAATTTTAACACTAGACGCCTGACAACATGTTCCGGCCCCACGGTCTATAATTATAGATACAATTCTATCTGGACCGTGGCCGGCCCTACCTTGTCGACCTGTTGCTTCCGGCGTTTTTTTCAATGCCTTGTGGTGACGTTTATTTTTACTCTCAACAGAATTTGTGTAAAGCCTGTAATGTAGATACTGTTGTTATTGGGGTATTGTTTATATTCTGTTGATTTTAACACTGCTGCTGTTGTTAAGAGTATTTATTTTTTATACCGATTTTGTTGTTAATTTTAACTCATTCTGTTGACATTGAGATAAACCCTGGTCCTGTTCCTCATTACAGTATGAAAAATTGTAATTTATTTAACTCGGATATTTGCGGCTCAATGTCAAATGTTCTTGATCTCCAGAGTTGTGGCCGTAACTACGATTTGATGTTTTTATCTAAAACTTTTCGTACGTAGTAACAAGTCCAAGGTTGCCTTTAGTCCAGGGGTTTGATGGGCCTGATTTTATCTATCGTCGTAACATCCCACATGAACATTTGGACTGTAGTTGCCACGAAGTTCTTTGTTTTAGACTCTTCAGTGAGTTCTACATGTTTACGTATTTGCTGCTTACCCGAGGCCACCGGGTTTACTGCAGTCCAAATATCGACTATTCTATATGTGACTGTCTTTTGGAGAGGATTAGTATGATCCAATCATAGGATTCAAAAGCTTCATTCGTTATTTGTAAAGACTTTTATGCAACGCACAGCGAGTGGCTAAATTCAAATTTCACTGATCAACATGGCTGGTCAGCTCTTGAGTTCTCTGTATCCTCCGATATTGTCCATCTAATGAGGAACCAACGCACATTTCTGGTAATCGATTAGACCTCGTATTCGCAGATAATCCAGCTATTGTGAAGACCAAGATCTTTGAATATATATATGCATTTCTGATCACTGCGTCATTGAAATGGACATATTTGTCAATCAGTGTATTCCTAATACCATCAATGGAAAATCGGTCTGGCTGATATCCAAAGCCAATTGGGATCGCATTATTGAAGCTTGTCAGGCACTTAATATTTCAGTTGCTATACTAAACCCTAATTCCAAGAAGTTAAAATGAAATGCTGATAGCTATTTTAATAAGATAAGTCCCTAGACACGTCGTCAAATTTAGGACAAATGACCAGCCATGGTTTGATGATTCAGTAGACGAGCCTACCATGACAATCAGACCAGACTCAACGTATTGAGACAAAATCGTTCAAATGAAAATTACACCATTTTTGTCTAGTCTCGCTGTGCTGCGAATATAACTTGCCATACAGCCGATGGCTGGGGTGGAGAAGATCCTGATGGGTTTTCCCTTTGTTTTTTTAAAAAGTTCCTTGTGTGTCGTCTCCCAAGATTAGTAAATTCTATTGATTTATTCTATTGATTTTTTATGTTGACGTAGTATTCTTTGCGGATGAGAGCATGCCTACTCCAAAGAGTGCGATATCAGCAGGGTGCAGTAACTACAGGCCAATCTCTGTTCTCCCTGTGCTCTCCAAAGTTACAGAAAAATTTGTTTAAACCACTATATGAGTCTGTGGAGTCTAAAGGATAGTTTGCTGATAGTCACTATGCATGCAGGAAGCAGTTCGGTACATGCGATGGTCTTGTAGACTTGACATGCCATTTGCAAGGGAACATTGATAAGGGCCTTGAGTGAAGAGTTATTAAAGTGGATTTTAGTGCTACTTTCGACTTAGTAACTAAAAAGGCACTTCATACATGTATAAACTTCAGAATTTGGGAGTGGCTGAATATGTTTTAAGATTACTTCAAGATTTCCTCCAGGTAGGCAGTAAAGAGTTGCTGTGGACTACATCTTTGGTGAACCAAGACCTATTGTTTCTGGAGTTAAACAGAGCTGTGTTCTTGGTCCACTGTTTTTAGTGTATACAAGTGATATGGTTGTTGGCCTGGAAAAAAATATTATTCAGGGAATAGTGCAGTCGTTGAGATATGAGGCTGAACTCCAGTAAAACGGAAACATTGATCAGCAGATCTCGTACAGATTTCCCATCCCATCCTCCCCTTCAGATGGATGGAACTTGACTTAATGAGTCTGTAGCTTTAACTAATATATATGTAACTTTTGACTTTCATTTAACTTTTGAGAAACATCTCATAAAAGTTAGGCAAATGCGGTTCGAAAGTTTGGTATTGTTCGTAAGGTCTCATATATTTATAACAGTGATAGAATAAATATAAGTAATAAAATAAATGTAACTGTACGTCTTCTGTCCTTCCTTTACTGGAATACTGTTCTCCGGCGTGGATGTCTGCTTCTGCCAGAGATTTATCTTTTACATAGAGTTGTTCGTGGTGGTAGGTTTCTGTTTCCTAATAGTAGAAGTTATGACTTGGACCATCGACGGTTGGTCTCTTGTTTTTCAGTTTATCATAAGTTGTATTCCAACAGAGATCTTTCACATTCACAATTCTATTGACCCCTGATCCCCTTTTATCTACCGAGAGTAACCAGATTCGTTGAACAGCAACACTAATATGCTGTAAATGTGCTTCGCTGTCTTAACTTCCCAATTCCAGAGGTCCTTCATTTCCCAAGCGGATGTCGTGCAGTTGGAACTTCAGAATTTCAAGCGAAAATGTTGTGCATTCTGCCCTCAGATATTCTTATTGCATTTTGATACATTTTTATCTTTATCTTCAATATTTTTTAGTAAGTGGGATCTCTTCTTTTAGGATATTTCCCTTTACTTCCTTTTACCTCTTCTTGATGATCACCATACTCTGAAAGCTGGAATTTCAAGTCTGTGGCCCCTGTGGGCTTGTTCCGTATGACTAGGTTCATCTACTGAATAATAATAGTAATAATAATAGAATTTGTTAAATTTTCCTATTACATTTTTCCTACTATTTATTACCTAGAAAACTGATAGAGAAAAATCGACAATTGAGGTTCTGTGTTCTGGTCTTTTAACACAAAAGGTATACTTGCAGTACACCATTAATAGGATAATTATATTTAATGATTTGTAAGGTGACGCAGAGAGTAAACGGGGAGCAGCTTTTTTCTATCCTATACCACAGAAAAACCTCCGATATTAATTGTAAGAAGACTCCTGCAATTCCAGAAGATATTTTCGCCGAAATATTTCGGTGAAGTCATAAATTTCGATCTACAGTACGTAAGGATAAAACAATTATAGTCTATTTGTTAGTTATTACTTAGTTTCAATAAACATAAAGACTTAATTTTGGAGTGCTGTAGATTTCGGTAACTTGAAATACTGAACTGATCAATAGAAATCAGCTTTGTCCACCTGAAGCTGTTAAACTGCTATAAATCTCATGAAAGCAGGAAAGTTATTCTCTCTCTCTCTCTCTCTCTCTCTCTCTTCTCTCTCTTTTATGAGAGAACACATACACATATGTATGCAAAATACGTATACAAATTATGCAACTCATTCATGCATACATTGTCAGTAACGGTTCGAGTCGTAGCAGACTACTATGGATTTCACAGACGGTGCAAGCACGTTATTTGGGCAATAACTCTGTAACAACACTCGTATCAGTACGAGATAATGCTATGGTGTATTACACCCAGTGCCGTAATTTATAAGAGTATCACGAATCACTAATTGTAAAGACACTTGTCCCTGTACCAAGAGGCAAAAACGCCATTAGCAAAGAATGGATACGAACAGAACGGTAAAAAAACTCCCCTTACCCTCTCCCTCTGCACTCTCCCCCGTTCCCCCTTCCATCTCATATCTCTCTCTCGTCTCTTTCTCTCTCTCGTCTCTCTCTCTCTCTCTCTCTCTCTCTCTCTCTCTCTCTGTGTGTGAAAGTTGCTTCAGTTTGAACTTTTGTATGATTCTTTTCCATTTATCCATCTATTATAATAAAAATTTACATTGTTGTATCTATCTATTGATTCACTCGGTTGTTACCTGCCAGTTGACTGATTTATCTGTTCATTGATCCGCTCATCCATTTCTCTCTCTCTCTCTCTCTCTCTCTCTCTCTCTCTCTCTTCTCTCTCTCTGGTAGTGGTACTGTAGATGGTTATTAGGAGTGAGTGATATCTGAATGTATGGTGGAGTAGTAGAACACAATGATTTATGGCCACGCGACTGTTATACTTGTGCTTGGTCACCTTCTTCGCAATCTTCATTTGGACTCAGGGCGTCAGCCATATACTTGTATTATGGAGGTGAAGAAGAGATGGCCTCCTCCACTCTAGACCGTGGCCTCCTCGGAACATAACTGTCGGTATGGTTGCAGATATGCGTTTCTCACGCAACTTTTCAACTTTTTTAGCAAAGAGAAAGCCGCCAATTGCCTTCAGATTGGTTTGAATAGGTAACTGGTTATAGTTACTGTATGCATTACAAATAAAAATTGAGCCTTTTTACCGGACATTCATTAGAGTTAAAGCCTTGATTATACCGATGCATATATTTTTAAGTCAATGTTTTTGTATATATACACATATATGTGTATGTATGTATAGTATATATGTATATATATACACAAAAAGCATTCAGAGAGAGAGAGAGAGAAGGGAGGGGGGAGGGCAGGTGAGTGAAGAAAGGAGAGGGAAAGAAGAAAGTCGAGGGGGTGGGGGGAAGAGCGTCTAGGCGGAGCTTTTTTATGCTGTTGTGTTTGTATTCGTTTCTGGATACAGGGAAAAGTGTCTTTATTCTTTACAATTAGTGATTCATGATACTCCTAGAAATTACGGCACTGGGTGTCATACACTATAACAAAATCTCGTACTGATAAGAGTTCTTCACGAGTTATTGCCCAAAAACGTGCTTGCGCTGCTTGTGAAACCTATGACACTGATCGTGTAAGAAGTGAAATTTGAAACTTGTCCATACTCTTGGTTTGCAATTTGATTCGATCTTTTGCAAAGATGAAAACATTGTGTGTGGCTTTTGAAGGAGTAGTTAAGTGGTATTTTAAGGCTAAATCACTGGGAGGAAATGAACTAGGTACGTAGCTAGGAAGAATTTCATACAGGATACAAAAGAAATTCCCCCCCCCCCCCTTTTTTTTTTATTATATGAAGTCTATTTCCATTGGGAGATGACTCCAGGTGGTAGCTGGCAAAAATCAGAGATTTATTAATACTAATAATTAACCAATATTCTTAGCTATCCAGTACTGCTTGGAATCAAATTTTTTTTTATAATGTATATAAGAAATTCGTTCAACCACTTCAACCTATACTTGAATTTTGTGCAGCTTTTGAAACAAGAATGAACAAATAATTACGAGTTCGAACTAGGAAAGGAACGACCATGAGGACTCCTCGCCAAGGTAGTGGACTTTCCTTCCCCAGAGCCTACTGGTCTACCTTATCCTAATAAGCTTAATTGCCTGATCTGCTCATATTGCATTGTCCTGCCATTTCCCAGGTGAAGTTTCATTTTCCACATAAATTGCATTTTACCACCCCACCAACTGAAGAAAAAAATACATGTTTTCAGTAAAGGACAAACTGGAATTTTTTTTTTTTTACTTCTGTGGCAGTCCAGGAAACCATCAAACCACACTGTCGTTAATATAACGGTCATGTAATAGCTGATTGATAGTTTCGTGGACTGTCACACATCCACCACCCCTCAAAAAAATCAATTTGCCCTTTAAGGGAAACGCATTTTTTCTTCAGTTGGCAGAAGAGGACTGTTGTGCAAACGGCCGAAAGCTCCCAGTCTTTTAACCTTTATGTATTTTGAAAAATATCAGTATCATACACATTATTATGCTTTTTAACTCATCATCTCCGGTCACGGCACAGTGATGCACCATAGATAAAGAAGTTGGTGGCGGAAAAGTAGAGATCCAAAGAACGAAAGACCGTAAGAAAAATGTGGAGAAGGGTAGAGAGACGCGAATGACAAGCAAGTGTAAGTGGTTACACAAGTATCAAATAGCGCTTCCTTGAAGAGGGCCATGAATAGACAATTGTTCGAATGAACTGGAAGTCGATGATGATAAACAAATTTTAGATTTGGACCCACAATAACGATTGGAAACTGATAAAGACCATACACAAGTGGATCCCCTCTTTTATTTATTTGTTTTTTTAAGCTTATTCTTTAACCATAGGGATCTCTAAATGTTACTGGTTTGTGCAGTGCAAACAACTGAAGATAGTTAAATTTCCCGTTGCTATGTAAGTTATTCGAGAACATAACCAAAAGATTGAGTGGCTAAAAGTTAAGTATATCTTAGTTTAACCAGACCACTGAGCCATTTAACAGCTCTCCTAGGGCTGGCCCGAAGGATTAGATATTATTTACGTTGCTAGGGACCAATTTGTTACCTAGCAACGGGACCTACAGCTTATTGTGGGATCCGAACCACATTACATCGAGAAATTAATTTCTAATCATCAGAAAAAAATCCTCTTATTCCTTGTTGGCAGAGCGCGGAATCTAACTCGAGGCTACCGAATCGGTATGCGAGCACGTAAACCGGGAACTGATCGAGTGGCCAAAGTAAGGGAGGAACTGCAACATTGTTAAACAAAATGTTGTTAAACAAAATGTTGCCAGGGAAGGATCCAATTAAGGAAATTGTATGTGAGATGATGCATTATCAATGCAGCACAGATTTGTGGATGTTAATAATATTTATAGTGACGTTCAGAAGTTATGTTAGGCATCACCGAAAACAAAAGCAACCGTTCTCGATCGGACTTTTTTATGCCGAAGGCTTGTAACGTTTTGCAGCAACCTTGTTTCAGTTGTCTGGTGTAATCAGAAAGTCGTAAAAAATTAAATTGTCGAATTACCAAAAGAAAATAGCTGAAGGATATTTGACGCTAATCCGAATTTGTAGCGTACCACAGCAAAGGGTAACTTCATTGGAAGGGAAGCAAAATATCCGAAAGATAGCATAGTTCCCCAAAGGACAGTTAAAAAAGTTAAAGCCAAAAAATGACTTGGAGACTAAATGCAGTGCATTTTACCTTTCGCTCCTTTTTAATTAGAGAATAAGGCTTTAATTAGATAATAAGTTGCTTTCAACCTACTGACGGTGCTTTTGGAAGAAACATATGTCTAGAGAGAATAAGAATCGAAGAGGCAGAGATTTACGATGGAGTTTTCATGAAAGCAAATTTAGCTGGTTAAAAAAAAATTGTCAGACCACATAATTTGAGCGTTCAGTACAGGAAAGAACAGAGACGACTTAGATACAATACTCATGCGAAATCGTGTCCATGCAGGTACATGTAGAGGTTATACTCCATGCAGGTATCTGTAGAGGACACCTTCTTCATGCTAAAAAGAAACTATATGTTAATACATCCCAAATTTAATTCTAGTTAAGAAAAGGATATTCCAGTTCCAATACCGATTTTTTTTTTTTGCATCAACAGTTAACAAGTTTTCTGATGCTATGAATGAAAACATTACTTCTTATGTGTAATCCTGATTAATTTAAGAATGAATAAAATAATGTGATAGGCCATCTCGCGCTTTTGTTTACTGTCGACTAAATAAATCCGTATATCCAGTATATCTTCCTATCTAGACCAAGTGTCATTCCCCTAAGATACATTCCCTTCCAAATGTACTGAAAAACAATTGCATTTATTTTGGTAATATAACTTTGTAGTGGAGGAATTATGTTTTTGTATCAGATTTTTATCTTTAATAAAACTAGGATTCTAATACCTGTAGCTCTTTGGAATCAAGATAAATTCCTAGCCTTGAATATATCGATTACTGATCTTACTTTCTCCACCAGATTTCCCCAATTTTCGCTGGAAATTTATCATTGAAGTGACAAGCTCCTTGTACTTTCAAGAATGGGACCGTTTGTATCTATGTTGTAGCCCACTGTTGCAGTCTTTCTTTTGTTTAATAAAACACAAGAAGTATAGTACTCGAATGTGTGTATGATTTTAAAATGCCTTATTACTGAAATCACAAATACAAGTGAATCATTAGCATAAGCTATTATTTTCATAAGTATTTTATTCGGTAGACTCCCTCCTTTTATTTGCACATCATTTTGGAATACTCTTTACAGAGGTTTGAGGAATTCCGAACTAATCATTTGTCAAAGTACATCCTTGCCTTACTGATCTACTTTTACTATATTCTGCAGTAAGATAACCGTTTAATACAATAACTGCCGTCCGTCCTTAAAGAGGACTGCAATCAGTTATATAAATTCAAAGGGAAACTCAAACTTTTCCATTACACAATACCAATTTTACATTGACACTATCAGAAGCTTTGCACAATCCAGACTTTTTAATGCAGAATCTACACGTTTGTTATTAGCATAAGGTAACAGGTCTCTCATTATTGTATTACATGCTACACAGTAATCTAATATTAGCTGAAACCTGGTTTTTACGATTTTAGCTAAAGTTTTATAATCCACATTCGGCAGTGTAACAGGTCTTATGTTTTCGCTATGAATTTTAGAATTCTTACATTATGTGGACCTGACACAACTTCATTGGGCATCATATATTGTAATACTTTAATGACCTCATTCTTTATTACATTCCAAAAGGTTTGAAAAAATTCAGCAGGGAAACTATCTTTCGCAGAGACGTTAATTTTCATAGAAAAAGACCGCTTCTCTTTTAAATTTTCCGTTAATAATCTACTTTCATTCTCATCACTCACCTAGGGGATTTCTTTTCTGAAATAATCTATCTCCTTTTCTTCCACTAAACTCAAAAATAAATTTCCCAAACATTCCACTACATGTTGATCTGTTAGTATGGAGAATCGGTAGTGATCTCGGGCGTAATTCTTGCCTTGTTTAATACTTCTTGTTTTGGCTTGTTTTCCTTTCCGTAATAGAAAGGAAGATACTTTTTTACTAGTGCCTCGCCCGAATTTTCACACCTAAAATTTCATCCCTCAGAACCTGTATTTTTGCCTCTAATGCTTGTAATTTGTCTAATTCACTGACATTTCGATCATGCTCACGGTGCCGTTGCCATAGTCCTCGAAGGAGATTTAGAAGACCATAGCACTCGCTGTTACGTTTGGATAACCTCTTGAACCCATTTTTACCTTTATTTGACACGTTCTCACCAAATCAAAGTAAAAACATGATTTCCTACCTCTAATACCAAATTCTGCCACATTTCATTAAAAATGTCTTTTACACCTTGATAGTCAAGCACTCGTGTGTTTTACTAACAATAATCACTTCTGAAGGATAAATTTCAACACTATCTCCATACGATCCATGGAATGGTCGGAGAATGTAAAGGGAATCATTTTTACAGAACATATCTTGTTAAATAGCTTAACTGGATCCATAACCACCTCTTATGAAGGTGTATTCTACAAGTCCTCTTTTTAATAAAGGATATTGGTTTTGGATTAGTAACCAAAGAGCAGAGAGCTTCGGAAACCATGTTGTCGTTCGCTTAACTACAGTCCCTTTCGGTGGTTACACAATTGAAGTCTCCGCCCAAGATTAAGACCCCATTCTATGCTTCAAGTAATATATTAACTCGTTTGCAGAAAAGAATTTTCTTTCTCCTGTGCTACTTGGACCAATGTGCCATAAATATTTACTGTGGGATATATTATTTAATTATATCTTATCTGCACACAAATTCGATCCATTTGATAAACTTCACTATTGATAATATAAAGACTCTAATATTTTGAAATTAACATCACAGTGCATCCTTTGAACTGTAGCAATTGTTAAAAACAATATCATAATGTAGCAGAAAACTTTATATAACATTTCCGGATTTCACATTATGCTTTTGCAGTAACATCTTATGGTATATCATAAGTGACATAAATTCTAATTCTAACTGCTTGTTTTCAACAGTATGCCCATCTATGTTTAGGGAAGCCTCTACCAGGGACATTGTGTTATATCTAAAAACTTTTTTTTCTTTGTTCTGCGTTAAATTCCCTCCTTTTGTTATTTTAATTTTGCCAATCTTTTCCCGTTTAAGATTACAAGTTCCATCAGTAACATCCCTTCTGCCACATCATCTAGGTAGGTGGTTCCCAGTTTTTTTTTTTTTTTTGCCATGCCCAACCTCTAAAATCCTGATTCCCCTTGTGGTGATATATAATTTTTATATTCTCGAATTGCACCCTTAAAAATCAAATTACCCCCTTGTGGGGCGTTCGTCCCACTTTGGTAGTTTAGGGCTTTGTCATGAATGTCAACAATTTAAGTTTCCTACTATGTGGCTGCATGTCGCAAGATCACGAGATCTGGCTCATAGCCCGAGACAACAATAAATGTTGTACGTAGTACATAGTCATATGGTTCAGCTTGTCTATTGTCGTGTCAAATAGTGAAGGTCGTAGGATGAACCGGTTCAGCTGGCTCAGCTAAAGCAAAGACATTCATTGCATTATTTTCTCGTGGTTCACTCTTCTAATTTCCTATTCGTTTGCTTTTTCATGTCATTTTCTCCCGAACTATCCTGGTGGTGCGAGTGGTGTTGCCTTGTTATGCTTGTCTATCATTTCGTGACAGGGCATATTTGGATTAGTGAGTACCCTTTGAACCACAGCTGCATTTAGGTTTTCATTGATAGGAATGAGTTCCTCATCGTGGTCATCCTAATTATTTTGACGATCCTACCTGCCAATGTGTAATAAATAGAGACTGATAATATGTATCGTTGTGACATTTCTTGGAAATTGGAGACTCATCATATTTAACTTCCCATGGAGACAGAGTCCGAAGCGACGACCTGAGAAAGCTGACATCTCTTTCTGGGATGGTATGATGTTAAAGATGCTTATTTAAGCAGGTCAGTGTTCGTTCTGTGGGTATGTGAATTCGTGAGGGCTTGTTCAAGGTGCCTTTGAAAATTAGCTGTGACCAGTTAATTGAGGCTTGACGAAGAGTGTGAATTCGTGTGTATGTGTACGAACTATGTCTATTCTTAACGGCATTTTTAGCCAAGAACTAGGGGGACTTACGGAGAGGTCTGTGCGAGTTTTAGGCAGAACTAGGGAGACAGCTACGGGGGAAAAGGCAGAATGCTGGGATAGCTCTGCGAAAGTTGTATTTATTAAAGTGTTGACGTTCCAGGCTGCAATGGGTGACTTATTATAATTTAGCGAAAGGGATGGCTTGTTTTGATATCTTGTAAAGATGTTCCATTTCATTTAATCTTTTGACTTTGTCTTTACAATTGTGTGTGTGCTCACTAGTGTGTTCTCCTGTCTTTTAAACAGGCGGTTCTAATGAGGGGGCAGTGTTTTCTAGTGAGGGGACCGAGTGTCCTAGTGAGGGGACTGTATTTTGGAGAAGAGATAATTGGTGTGACTAATTACTGATTAAGACATTTAAATACCGGGGGGTTATCTGAGTTAGTTGTCTGTGAGACTTGAACTATTATTATTACATTGATGATCCTGTAAGAGCTTGAGTTATTCAACTAGTACTTTACTTTGAATAAAACGTTATATTTTTTGTAACTCCGATGATTAATTTGATGACCTGATGGAATGGAGAGAGAGAGTTTTGATGAGAGAGATAGAGCTTTGCAGTGAATCGGCTTTTAGCCGAGAGAGAGAGAGAGAGAGAAGGCTTTGCCAATGATCGCTTAGAGAGCGAGTAGAGAGAGAGAGAGAGAGAGAGAAAAGAAACTGAGGGTTATCAGTTCGCCTAACGCTCAGGCTAAACGCATACCAAATATTAAATACCGGGGGGGCGACGCCCTTCGCTGGTAATAAATGTATTAATGGGATGGGTTCGTGATAACTGAGGGAAATCGGGTATGTTAAAGATGTTATTGTTGGGATCCTTATTATAATTTTCCGTGGCTGAGATGGAGGGTTTGCAGGTTTTTCTAGAAGAGTCTTAAGATTCTGCAGAAAGAGTTTGTAGTCTATCATCTAAAGGCCGATTTAGGGTTTTACATCAACAATTTATCATTTTCCTTATTTTTTTTCCTGAGTCTAATATTCAATATCAGTGGCTGGACGGTTATGGCCTGGTAACTGGTACAAATTTAGGTTTGGAATCGAGACTATCTTGATAAGAAAAAAAAAAAAATATTGAGGCGTGTCCCACATTTGCTGTAGTATTGTACCTATCGCCACATTATAATGCTTTTTGGAGTGGGTGCATTGTACATTTGCAGGAAAGGGCTGTTTGCCATTTAAATTCCTTCAGTTTAGTGCCTGGTTTTGAATTGCTGAGCAATCACTGTGGTGATTATCATTATTTAAGAATTCGATCTTGCGAATTGCTTCAGCTCAGGGTGACCGATACTTCAATGAGGGTTTTCAATGGCAGTTAAGAAACAGAATTAGCCTCGAACATCTATCAATAGAGAACTGCTCTTTGTTCAATATTGTGAAATTATTGAAACTTCTATTATCTCTTGCAAAATGAGATTTACCAAATATTTAAACCTATCCCTCAAATGTATTATTAATTTTTTTACTCTTTTGGAATTTTTTTGTATGTAAATAATTAATATAATAAAACTATTTGACATGGTAGCTTCCTTATGCTCGTAACGAACTCTTAACCGGTATTTCATTATCGTATCGCTATTCATAATTAATTGATACCTGTAATATCAGTTATTATTAACTTCTGTATACGTTCCAGATTTCGGAAGGCCGAAATCGCCAAAGGTGGATATTAACAGTTCGAAATCGTCGGGTCTCTTACTGGTGGTTCTATTTGATTTGGTAAACCCTAAAAAATGGAAGTAACTATTCTTAGCATGTTTCTTTTATTTATTTTGAATGTGTATTTTTTTAAGATCCATGTCCATAATAGTAATTTCATTTGGCTTCGCACACTGCAGCAAAATCATTAAGTAGTTATAAGACCTGTATAATCCAGAGAGTTGAAATTCCTTAATTCGGTTATTTTTGTATGAATATTTGTTAACACAAAGTTTTAATATACATAACTTTAATTCCGTATTTCTATATCACAATAACATTTCTAAATAAAATGCACTTTTTGTTGCCAGCCATTTGATTTTTTTTCTCAAAATATCCATTATGTACTACCAGTACCCAAAGTGGTTAATACATATGCGATGTATCCATATTTTAGAGAATATGTGGCTTAGTTATGGTGAATTTATACAACTTGACAATTTTTCCAAATCTGTACACTGGACCTTTCACTTTTACATTTTTCCAGAGTCCATCACATCCAGCCATCAACGCAATCTAGTACAACAGAGGTAGTTGATGATATTACTTTTCTCAATATTGCCTACATCCTGGTCAGGTGAGTTTTACTTTAGGGAAATCTGTAATTTCTATGACACCGAAATTTTCTAAGGGAGTGTAGCAACACCTACAAGTTCCGTACATTTGGGTATAGTGTATATATGTATATACACGCTACTATCTCCTGTCTTTTGATGATTTATTGAGATTCTGAAGCCAGTTGCCTCTGCAGATTATTGAATAGTTGATTTGTTGTCTTCAACGTGATATTAAAGATACATTTCTGTTTATGGTGATCATCCCCTATTTTGATGATCTCTGCCAGTCGTTCGCAGCCTCTATTGAACAGTAAAAGTTTTGATAAGTTGGATCTTTTTTTCAGGTTTCTATAACGCTGTACCATCATCTTACTAATTCTTAAAGTGAAAACTACAGCTTTTTCCAGGCTCCTTCTTCCCCGCAGAAGAGGGAAAGAGGAACGCCATTAAGATTATTTAAAAGGGAGTTCCGAGGACTGCCACTGGTATTTTTGTTACTTCTACAATTTTAGTGGCAATGTTATGCTTATAGTGAATTATAGTTCATAGAAATATCTGTGGACAGACAAGCATTTTTAAGTTACATTGTCCATAAGGAAATCAGTGAAATGACCCATGCTAACTTAACTTATAAGTAAACCGTTTTAAGGGACCTCGAAGATTTTTTTGGAAACTATTTTGTTCTTCAGATCTTATAAATATTTATGTATCAGAACTGTTTAGAGTAACTTGGGACTTGCTTATGCTGGCTAGGTTAGATGTTTTTTTTTTGTTACACAAATAGTATGTTAACCAGAATCAAGATACCTAAATGTGGTTTCGGTGTACAGATCCTTGCTGTACTTAAGTAATTAACTGGGGTCATGTGGTGTCGTGATTGCATGGGTCATTGACGCCGTTGCAGTACTTGAAGAGGTGTGGCCTATGTTGGAGGAGGGTGGGCTAGTTGTCGTTATAGCAGATTTGTAAAATGCCGGAAATAGATTATGTTAAGGACCGATCAAAAATGAAATATGAGGGTCTCTTGTACTAAGGTTACCCTAGTTGCGGAAAAAAAATGTTACATTAAAAAATATCGAATTCTTGCCTCTTAGGACAAAAGCTAGTCATTTTTTCCACCACATGTGATCTTATTTGATTCTTTTATTTGCAGGTAGATGTTTCAAAATAATGTCAGATTTGTCGTAACTTGCTGCCATCAAATTTAGACAACTAGAAGAAAGACTTTATAAAAAATGAGTGGACTCGAGGCAACAAGAATCTCGTAAGGATCAAGTAAAGGACTTAAGGTTCTTAAGACAGGGTTCTCAAGTATTGAACTTCATCATACAATGTTTTTGCAACATGAAAATTTATATTTTTTTTATACTTTTGCCTTAATGAAGGAGTTTTGAATAAACCGTAAAAGCCACGAATCTGATGCTGGGAAAAATTTGCAGGAGCATTGTTGTTGCTGCATTAATTTTGCAAGACATAATCTACCTTGTTGTTGACGAGGCTTATAAAACTTTTAGAAACTGGACCAGTTTCGGATGATCAACGTGGGACCATTACTAGTGGAAGATGAGGCATTGCAGATGCATACCAATCCATTTTCTTTACTTGCTCAGTTTCTCAATCGGGGAGACTATTTTTATTTGTCCATTATAGTTTAGCCACAGGTAATTCGATGTTTTGTTTAGCGAATTCCTTAGTAATATGTTTTCTTAAGGATAATGATATACTTGTTTTGTTGTGAAGGTGTATGAAGTAATTATATGTTAGTGCTATCAGTGACCTTTGGTAACTTTAGTACTGCCATTTTTTTCTGTTTAATTCGGGAACTTCTGTCTAGTTAAGGACATAGTGAAGCGATATTCCTTAGGGCCATAATATTGTCAGTGCGAAGTTGTACAAGAAGTATAGATGTGCATTGAAACAGCCCTGTGAATGCTCTTCAAGGTTTCTAAAAATTAACCAATATCATTTTTGTGTGTTTAATACAGAGTATCATTAAAGAATATTTCCAAAGGTAACTTCATACTCGTGGGTGGGGTGACGGAAGAAGAGTTATTTCTTGGAGACCTGTAACTGAAAATCCTTTTACGAAGCCTAGAATACGAATGCAGTTAACAATTCATGTTTAATTTATTTTGTAAGTATGAAAAAGTTTCTTAATCACAGTAGATTATGATTTACTATATTAAATAAAAGCTTTATCTCAACAGAAATACTTTTAACTTAAAGCATGCATCTGCATATAGAGAATTACTTCAAAGTATGAAATTGACGAATTTATTGGCCATGCTTGTGAACCAGTTAGATTGTGCAAGTGTAGAAAATGTCTCTTCGAGACGAGTAATGTAGAAGTGCCGCCATTACTTATTAAATATTGTTTTGCGTTTATGTGAGACACTGTACATAAACATAACAGGGTATTAAATAATCTGAGGACTAATGCCTGTCGGTAAAGGAACTTGCTCCTACCTGCACCAACTCGGAATAGTCTGGCATATTCATTACATATCTTTAACTGTTGTCACACTTACCAACACAGAACACCCTACACTTCTTATCCTTTTTTATCAGTCCTTTATTTTTGCAGAATAGACTAGTCTGGTAGACGTCTGTTCTAGAAGGCTACTCTGAAATAAACCACTGTCCTTCAATCTTGGACAGTGCCATAGCCCACTGATCTAGCAACAATCTTGACCTTTTATTCACTGATGTGGAGTAGGTTTGCTTAAGGTTGCTTTGGTTAAGGTTGTGGAGATGGATCAGGTTGTTCCAGATATTACTTTTTCAAGTAAAGAATACTTTAAATCTCAGGCCTGCTGTATATTACCCTAACTAAACAGAAGGCAGAACTTTTGGCTCGAATCTTTGTGAGCAGTGTGTGGGTCCGTGGCGTTGCCTCAGTTGTGCTTTCCAGAGCCTAAGTTGTGTTAAATTCACTTGAGGTCTAGAGAATTCAAAATTTTGCTTCTGGAATGTTGTTAGTTATGGTGGCATAGACCCTAACAGGATCTTTCCCTTTTTTTTAAAGACTGCTGATATAATTTTTCTTAAGATTACTGATTACTATCATTTTCAGAAGTTAGTTGGACTTCCAAGTTGTTTGGAGGAAGGCCAACATGGCGCTGCTTTACCCGAGGGACTAAGACTGTCTTCATGCTTCCCCGAATATATAGGTCAGTTTTTTGAGAAAATGCTCCCTAAGAGTCTTTGTATGACCTGCTACCAGTGTTACAGTTTTAGTGTCGTGAAGGCCTTGGTACTTGTGATACACTCATTGACAAATCTACCATCTGCAGAGTGCTTTTGACGAGGGTGCAAAGACAGACTCGGTCTAGTTTTCGGTGCAGCCTTTAACCACGTGAATCATGAAGCACTACTTCTGTATGGTGTTTGTATCAGTGTGGTTCTCTGGTACATAATATCCTCTCAAACTTGGAGAGAGGTATTTGTCAATTTTCTTTTGCCAAACCTTTTAATGTTGACTTGTGGCATAGACATTAAGTTTGGAGTATAGTTTTTGTTACATGATCTGCAGTACGACGATATATATCCGCGGCACTCTTCTTTACTATCGTGACTTTTTGTTTGCAACAGTATGCAGCTGCTGCTGCGCACGGTGTGATGCGTTTTAGCATCAGGTTTGTGTGGGATAGTCCTAGTGCAGCAGTAGAATCCTCTTATCTCCAAATATTAAAGCAGGGAACAAAAACGTTCCTGCAGACATATACCTGAATTTCAGATGCATTTAATTTTCTATACTATCAAATTCATATATTATCTTTCCTTATAACCTATCTCTTTTTGCAGGATGATTTCCCTTTGGAACCTTATTAGGTTTTATTGTCTGTTGAATCTGTCCTTATTAAAGGCTTATGCTGAAGATTTAGAAATAAAAAAAGAAAGGGAAATGGAAACTTTATTCTCAAATAGTTTCGAATCTAACATTGTGCTCTACAAATAAAAAAAAAGAAAAAGTATTAATAAGGTCTTATATAAGATTTTTATTACTTCAAGGATGGTACATAGGTTTTGTTAATGTTAGGTATAGTGTAAATAGGGTAAAAATGTTGAGATATAAAGAGAAACTTGATACAGTAACCTTATTCTAATGAAAAGTTAAATACTGACCAATGTTAGTGACTATGATTTTACTAATGCAAATCCCCAAAAGAAGTTCATCTTTTGACCAAGAAAATTCTTTAATTTAATTCTGTTGTATTTAGTTTTGGTAAAGGGCACCTTCAGTGTGGGGGGCGTCACTAGAGAGAGGAAGCCGTCCAAGAGGCGGCCACGAGAGAGAGGGGAAGCCGTCCAAAAGGCGGCACGAGAGAGAGGGGAAGCCGTCCAAGAGGCGGCACGAGAGAGAGGGGAAGCCGTCCAAGAGGCGGCACGAGAGAGAGGGGAAGCCGTCCAAGAGGCGGCACAAGAGAGAGGGGAAGCCGTCCAAGAGGCGGCGCGAGAGAGAGGGGAAGCCGTCCAAGAGGCGGCGCGAGAGAGAGGGGAAGCCGTCCAAGAGGCCGCACGAGAGAGAGGGGAAGCCATCCAAGAGGCGGCACGAGAGAGAGGGGAAGCCGTCCAAGAAGGGGCACGAGAGAGAGAGGAAGCCGTCCAAGAGGTGGCAAACGAGAGAGAGAGGAAGCCGTCCAAGAGGTGGCAAACGAGAGAGAGAGACGAAGCCGTCCAAGAGGTGGCACGAGAGAGAGAGAGAGGAAGCCGTCCAAGAGGCGCACGAGAGAGAAAGGAAGCCATCCAAGACGCGGTACAAGAGAGAGAGAGGAAGCCACCAAAGAGGCGGCACAAGAGAGAGAGAGGAAGCCACCAAAGAGGCGGCACAAGAGAGAGAGAGGAAGCCGTCCAAGAGACGTCACAAGAGAGAGAGAGGAAGCCGTCCAAGAGACGGCACAAGAGAGAAAGAGGAAGCCGTCCAAGAGGCGGCACGAGAGAGAGAGAGTTAGCCATCCAAGTGGTGGCACGATTAAGAGGAAGCCGTCTATGAGTTAAGCAAGAGAGAAAAATGCAATCAAAGAGGAGGCACAAGAGAGAGAAGAATGCTGTCGCAGAGGAAGCAAGAGAGAGGATGCAGGAGAGAGGATGCTGTTGAAAAACTGGATATCACAAAATGGTCTGATAGTCTTCCAAGATCCAGCATGATGAGGATGGAGTTACTAACCTGGCTGATTGGAGGATGCCAGCACTGAGCAGGCATAAGAGAGGATGTTGTCTGAGCTACAATTGAAGGGCATCTGTCACAATTGAAGATACTGTTAAAAAAGACCCAGTACAAGATAACATATAATAATAGTGGAAGTTGAATAGGTATTGGCATCCATAAGTTTGCTGGCACCAGTGAGCAGATGGCATTAGCATCCACAAACCAGTGAGCAGATGGCATTAACGCCCACAAGCCAGCTGGCACCAGAGCAGAAGGCATTAGCTTCCAAGAATCATCCGGCACCAGATAACCGATCATGTTCATGAGCCAGCTGCCACCAGAGAGCGTCTACGAACGGGCGACACCAGAGAGAAGATGGCATTGGCATCCACAAGCCTGTTGGCACCAGAGAGCAGACATCCTCCAATGAGCCAGCTGGCCCAAGTGAGAGTCAACAAGCTGGCCAGCACCAGAGAGCAGCTGGCACCGGCTAACACCAAAGGGCATTGGTGTCCATGAGCCGGCTGACCCTAGAGAGAGGATGTCTTCCACAAGCCAGCTGGCCACAGTGAGCATCACCAAGCTGGCCGGCACCAGAGAGCAGATGGCATTGGTGTCCATGAGCCGGCCGGCACCAAAGAGCGGATGGCATCCACAAACTGGCTGGCCCAGAGAGAGCATGGGATCCATGAGCCAGCTGGCTCCCGAGAAGATGGGGTCCACAAACCAGCTGGCCCCAGAGAGAGGATGGGGTCCACAAGCCGGCTGGCCCCGGAGAGAGGATGGGGTCCATGAGCCGGCTGGCCCCAGAGAGAGGATGGGGTCCACGAGCCGGCTGGCCCCAGAGAGAGGATGGGGTCCATGAGCCGGCTGGCCCCAGAGAGAGGATGGGGTCCACGAGCCGGCTGGCCCCAGAGAGAGGATGGGGTCAACAAGTCGGCTGGGCCCAGAGGGAGGATGGGGTCCACGAGCCGGCGGTGGCCCCAGAGAGAGGATGGGGTCCACGAGCCGGCTGGCCCCAGAGAGAGGATGGGGTCAACAAGCCGGCTGGGCCCAGAGGGAGGATGGGGTCCACAAGCTGGCTGGCCCCAGAGAGAGGATATCTTCCACAAGGCAGCTGGCACTAATGAGTGTAAACAAGCAGCCCAGCACCAGAGAGCAGATGGCATTGGCGTCCACTAAGTAGCTGGCCCCAGAGAGAGGATGAGGTCCAGGAGCCGGCTGGCCCCACGGAGAGGATGGCGTCCACAAGCCGGCTAGCACCAGAGCAGATGGCATTGGCGTCCACGACAGCCGCCGGCACCAGAGCAGATGGCAGTGGCGTCCACAATCAGGCCAGCCAAAGAGCAGATAGCATTGGCGTCCACGAGCCGGTCGGCACCAGAGCAGATGACATTAGCGTCCACGACAGCCGGTCAGCACCAGAGCAGATGGTGTTGGTGTCCATAAGCTAGCTGCCACCAGAGACGGATGCGTCCGAGCCGGACTGGACCAGAGTAGGTGGCATTGGTGTCAACGAGCTGGCGGCAACAGGCAGAATGCATTGGCGTCCAAAAATCCGACTGGCACCAGAGCAGATAGCATTGGCATCCGCAGCTGGCAGGCACCAGAGCAGATGGTATTGGCATCCATGAGCTGGCTGGCACTAAAGCAGATGGCATTGGCAATCATGAGCTGGCTGGCCTGAGGCATATGGCATTTGGCTCATGACTGGCTGGCACCCAAAGCGATGGCGTGGTATCCACAAACTCTAACACCAAGCAGATGGCATTGGCATCCACAAGCTGGTTGGCATCAGAGCAGATGGCATTGGCGTCCACGAGCCAGCCGGCACCAGAGCAGATGGCATTGGCGTCCACGAGCCAGCCGGCACCAGAGCAGGTGGCACCGGCGTCCACGAGCCAGCCGGCACCAGAGCAGATGGCATTGGCATCCATAAGTCAGTTGGCATAAGAGTAGATGGCATTGGTGTTCGCAAGCCAACTGGCCCCACAGAGAGGATGGCATCCACAAGCTGGCTGGTACCAGAACAGATGGCATTGGTGTCCACGAACTGTCTGACATCAGAGCAGATGGCATTGGCGTCCACGAGCCGGCTGGCCCCCACGAGCCGGCTGGTCCCCATGAACTGGCTGGCCTCCATGATCCGGCTGGCCCCACAGAGATGACTACGTCCACAAGCTAAATGGCCCCAGAGAGATGATGGCATCCACGAGCCGGCTGGCCCCAGAGAGAGGATGAAGTCCACGAGCCGCCTAACCCCACAGAAATGAACTAAATGGCCTTAAGGAGACTATGGCAACCACGAGCCGGCAGGCCTCAAAGAGACTATGGCGTCCACGAGCCGGCAGACCCCACAGACAGGATGGCGTCCACGAGCTGAATGGCGCCAGAGAGATGATGGCGTCCACGAGCCCACCAGAGCAGATGGCATTGGTGTCCACGAGCCGACTGGCACCAGAGTAGGTGGCATTGGCGTCCACGAGCCGGCCGGCACCAGAATAGATGGCAGTGGCATCCACGAGCCGACTGGCACCAGAGTAGGTGGCATTGGCGTCCATGAGCCAGCCAGCACCAGAGCAGATGGCATTGGCGTCCAACAGCCGGATGGCACCAGAGCTGGTGGCATTGGTGTCCACGAGCTGGCCTGCACCAGAATAGATGGCAGTGGCGTCCATGAGCCGACTGGCACTAGAGCAGGTGGCATTGGCGTCCACGAGCCGGCCGGCACCAGAGCAAATGGCATTGGCATCCCCGCACCGGCTGGCTCCCACAAGCCAGCTGGCCCAAAAGAGAGGTTGAGGTCTACAAGCCAGCTGCCACCAGAGAGAGAGTATGGCGTCCACGAGCCAGCTGGCCATACAGAGACGAATGCGTCCACGAGCCGACTGGACCAGAGTAGGTGGCATTGGCGTCCACTAACTGGCCGGCAACAGGGCAGAATGCATTGGCGTCCAAAATCCGACTGGCACCAGAGCAGATAGCATTGGCATCCGCAAGCTGGCAGGCACCAGAGCAGATGGTATTGGCATCCATGAGCTGGCTGGCACTAAAGCAGATGGCATTGGCAATCATGAGCTGGGTTGCACCAAAGCAGATGGCATTGGTATCCACAAACTGTCTAACACCAGAGCAGATGGCATTGGCCCCCACGAGCTAGTTAGCACCCACAAACCGGCTGGCCCCCATGAGCCAGCTGGCCCAAGAGAACGGATGGTGTCTACGAGCTGGCTGCCACCAGAGAGACAGGATGGTGTCCACGAGCTGGCTGCCACCATAGAGACAGGATGGTGTCCACAAGCCGGTTACCACCAGAGAGACAGGATGGTGTCCACAAGCCGGCTGGCCCCCCGAGAGACAGGATGGCGTCCACGAGCTAAATGGCTCCAGAGAGATGATGGCAAATGGCGTCCACGAGCTGAATGGCACCAGAGAGATGATGGCGTCCACGAGACCGCCGGCACCAGAGCAGATGGCATTGGCATCCACGACAGCTGGCCGGCACCAGAGAAGATGGCATTGGTGTCCATGAGCTGGCTGGCACCAGAGCAGATAGCATTAGCATCCATGATCTGGCTGGCCCCACAGAGAGGATGGCGTCCACAAGCCGGCTGACACCAGAGCAGATGGCATTGGTGTCCACGAGCCGTCTGACACCAGAGCAGATGGCATTGGCCCCCACGAGCCAGCTAGCCCACAAGAGCCGGCTAGTCCCCATGAGCTGGCTGGCCCAAGAGAAAGGATGAGGTCCACGAGCCGGCTGGCCCCACAGAGATGGAGTCCACAAGCTAAATGGCCCCAGAGAGATGATGGCATCCACGAGCCGGCTGGCCCCAGAAAGAGGATGAGGTCCTTGAGCCTGCTAACCACCCAGAGATGATGTCTTCCATGAGCTAAATGGCCTTAAAGAGACTATGGCGTCTACAAGCCAGCTGGCCTCAAAGAGACTATGGCGTCCTCGAGCCGGCAGGCCCCACAAACAGGATGGCGTCCACGAGCTGAATGGCGCCAGAGAGATGATGGCATCCACAAGCACGCCGGCCCCAGAGCAGATGCCATTGGCGTCCACGACAGCCGGCCGGCACCAGAGAAGATGGCATTGGTGTCCACGAGCTGGCTGGCACCAGAGCATATGGCATTGGCGTCCTCGAGCCGGCCGGCACCAGAGCAGATGGCATTGGTGTAGACAAGCCGGCCAGCACCAGAGCAGATGGCATTGGCATCCACGAGCAAACTGGCACTAGAGTAGGTGGCATTAGTGTCCACGAGCCGGTGGGCAGAATGCACTGGCGTCCACGAGCCAACTGGCACCAGTGCAGGTGGCATTGGCATCCACAAGTTGGCAGGCACCAGAGCAGATGGCACTTGCATCCATGAGCCGGCTGGCACCAGAGAAGATGGCATCAGTGTCCACGAGCTGGCTGGCACCAGAGCAGGTGGCAATGGCGTCCACGAGCCGGCCAGCCCCAGAACAGATGGCATTGGCATCCACGAGCAAACTGGCACCAGAGCAGGTGGCATTGGCGTCCACGAGCCGGCCAGCACCAGAGCAGATGGCATTGGCATCCACGAGCAAACTGGCACTAGAGTAGGTGGCATTAGTGTCCACGAGCCAGTGGGCAGAATGCACTGGCGTCCACGAGACAACTGGCACCAGTGCAGATGGCATTGGCATCCACAAGTTGGCAGGCACCAGAGCAGATGGCACTTGCATCCATGAGCCGGCTGGCACCAGAGCAAATGGCATTGGCATCCATGAGCCGGCCGGCACTAGAGCAGATGGCATTGGCATCCATGAGCCAGCTGGCACCAGAGCAGATGGCATTGGTTTCCACAAACCGTCTGACACGAGAACAGATCGCATTGGCCCCCACAAGCCAGCTGGCCTCCACAAACCGACTGACCCCAATGAGCCAGCTGGCCCAAGAGAACGGATGAGGTACATGAGCCGGCTGCCACCAGAGAGGCAGGATGGCGTCCACAAGCTAAATGGCCCCAGAGTGATGATGGCATCCATGAGCCGGCAGGCCCCACAGAGATGATGGCGTCCACAAGCTAAATAGCCCCAGAGAAATTATGGCATCCGCAAGCCGGCTGGCCCCAGAGAGAGGATGAGGTCCACAAGCTGGCTAGCCCCACTGAGATGATGGCGTTCATGAGCTAAATGGCCTTTAAGAGACAATGGTGTCCATGAGCCGTCAGGCCCCACAGACAGGATGGTGTCCACGAGCTGAATGGCGCCAGAGAGATGATGGCATCCACGAGCTGGGCTGGCGCGCCAGAGCAGGCGTGGCAATGGTGTTCCACCGTAAGCCGGCCAGCCCCAGAACACAGATGGGCATTGGCCATGCCCACGAGCAAAACTGGCACCAAGAGCAGGATGGCTAATTGGCGTCCACGGAGCCACGGCCTGGCACCCAGAGCAGATGGCATTGGCGTCCACGGGTGCCGCCTGGCCTGCCCACGAGCCAGCTGGCCCCAAAGAAGAGGAGGAATGGTGAGTCATGAGGCCAGCTTCCACCAGAGAGAGAGTATGGCATCCACGAGCCAGCTGGCCCCACAGAGATGATGGCGTCTGTGAGCTAAATGGCCTTAAAAGAAATGATGGCATCCACGAGCCGGATGGCCACACAGAGATGATGAAGTCCACGAGTTGGCAGGCCCCACATACAGGATGGTGTCCATGAGCTGAATGGCCCCAGAGAGATGATGGCATCCACATGCCTGCCGGCACCAGAGCAGATGGCATTGGTGTCCACGAGCTGGCTGGCACCAGAGCAGATGGCATTGGCGTCCACGAGTTGACTGGCACCAGTGCAGAATGCATTGGTGTCCACGAGCCGACTGGCACCAGAGCAGAATGCATTGGTGTCCACGAGCCGACTGGCACCAGAGCAGAATGCATTGGTGTCCACTAGCCGACCGGCACCAGAGTAGTGGCATTAGTGTCCACAAGCCGGCTGGTACCAGAGCGAAATGCATTAGCGTCCACGAGCTGACTGACACCAGAGTAGGTGGCATTAGTGTCCACAAGCCGGCTGGTACCAGAGCAGAATGCATTGGCGTCCACGAGCCAACTGGCACAAAAGCAGGTGGCAGTGGCGTCCACGAGTTGCCCGGCACCAGGGCAGAATGCATTGGTGTCCACAAGCCTTCTGGCCCCAGGGAGAGGATGAGCTCTATGAACCGGCTGCCACCAGAGAGAGAGAATTTCGTCCACGAGCCGGCTGGCCACACAGAGATGATGACGTCCATGAGCCAGCTGGCAGCACAGAGATGACGACGTCCACGAGCTAAATGTCCCCTGAGAGATGATGGCATCCACGAGCTGGCTCACCCAACAGAGAGGGTGGCATCCATGAGCCGGATGGCCCCAAAGAGAGGATGGCATCCACGAGCCAGATGGCCCCAGAGAGATGATGGCGTCTACGACAGCCGGCCGGCACCAGAGCAGATGGCATTGGCACCCACGACAGCAGGCCGGCACCAGAGCAGATGGCATTGGCACCCACGACAGCAGGCCGGCACCAGAGCAGATGGCATTGGCTTCCACAAACCGGCTGGCACCAGAGCAGATGGCATTGGCGTCCACGAGCCTGCTGGCACTAGAGCAGGCTGCACTGGCGCCCATGAGCGGGCTGCCGCCAGAGAGAGAGAGGATGGCAACCACGAGCCGGATGGCCCCAGAGAGATGATGGCGTCCATGAGCTGGCTGGCACTAGAGCAGGTGGCATTGGTGTCCACGACAGCCGGACTTAGAACCAGAGCAGATGGCATTGGAATCCAGAAGCTGGCTGGCATCAGAGGAGATAGCATTGGCGCCCACGAGCCAGCCGGCACCAGAGCAGATGGCATTGGCATCCACGACAGCCGGCCAGAACCAGAGCAGATGGCATTGGAATCCACGAACCAGTCATCACAAGAGTAGATGGCATTGGCGTCCATGAGCCAGCCAGCATCAGAGCAGATGGCATTGGTGTCCACGAGCCAGTCGTCACCAGAGCAGATGGCATTGGCATCCATGAGCCTGCCGGCACCAGAGCAGATGAAATTGGCGTTCACGAGGCGACCGGCACCAGAGCAGGTGGCATTGGCGTCCACGAGCCGACCGGCACCAGAGCAGGTGGCATTGGTGTCCACGAGCCGGCCGGCACCAGAGAGAGAGGATGGCGTCCACGAGCAAAATGGCCCCACAGAGAGAATGAGATCCACTAGCCAGATGGACCCACAGAGAGGATGGCGTCCACTAGCCAGATGGACCCACAGAGAGGATTGCGTCCACTAGCCAGATTGACCCACAGAGAGGATGGCGTCCACGAGCCGGATGCCCCCAGAGAGATGATGGTGTTCATGAGCCGGCTGGCACCAGAGCAGATGGAATTGGCGTCCATGACAACCAGCCAGCACCAGAGCAGATGGCACTGGCATCCACAAGCTGGCCGGCACCAGAGCAGATGGCATTGGCATTCACGAGCCGGCTGGCAACAGAGCAGATGGCACATGCATCCACGAGCTGGACGGCACCAGAGCAGATGGCATGGGCGTCCACGAGCCAGTCAACACCAGAGAAGATGGCATTGGTGTCCACGAGTCAGCCAGCACCAGAGCAGATGGCATTGGCGTACACAAGCTGGCCGGCACCAGAGCAGATGGCATTGGTGTTCACGAGCCGTCCGGCAACAGAGCAGATGGCATTGGTGTCCACGAACCGGCTGGCCCCACAGAGAGGATGGCGTCCATGAGCCGGCCAGCAGTAGAACAGATGGCACTGGCATCCACGAACCAGCTGGTACCAGAGCAGATGGCGTTAGTGTCCATGAGCCGGCCAGCACCAGAGCAGATGGCATTGGTGTCCACGAGCCAGCCAGCACCAGAGCAGATGGCATTGGCGTCCATGAGCCTTCTGGCCTCAGGGAGAGGATGAGCTCCATGAACCGGCTGCTACCAGAGAGAGAGAATGGCGACCTTGAGCCACACAGAGATGATGACGTCCACGAGCCAGCTGGCCGCACAGAGATGATGACGTCCACGAGCTAAATGGCCCCTGAGAGAGAATGGCGTCCATGAGCTGGCTCACCCAACAGAGAGGATGGCATCCATGAGCTGGATGGCCCCAAAGAGAGGATGGCGTCCACGCGCCGGATCGCCCCAGAGAGATGATGGCGTCCATAAGCTGGCTGGTATCAAAGCAGATGGTATTGGCGTCCACGAGCCGTATGGCACCAGAGCAGATGGCATTGGCGTCTACAAGCCGGCCGGCACCAGGGCAGATTGCATTGGTTTCCACAAGCTGGCCAGCACCAGAGCAGATGGCATTGGCGTCCACGAGCCCGCTGGCATCAGAGCAGATGGCATTAGCGTTCACGAGCAGTCTAGCACCAGAGTAGATGGCATTGGCGTCCACGAGCCATCTAGCACCAGAGCAGATGGCATTGGCGTCCACAAGCCGGCCGGCACCAGAGCATATGGCATTGCCGTCCACGAGCCGGCTGCCTCCAGAGAGAGAATGGCGTCCACTAGCTAGCCGGCACTAGAACAGATGGGTTATAGGACAAAATCCCCCTGGACAAAATCCTGCATGGACAAAATTCCCCCGAGATGAATTTAATGTCATGAAAATATAAGGAACCAATAATAATAGTAACTTGTTTTATATATTAAATATATTAAAATGCTTGTACAGTCGTTTGCTGGTTTTACATTTGTTATTGCATATAATATTAGTTTAGTTTATTACTGATAGAATTTCTTAACTAACTTAGCTTTCATCTTCAGGAGATGGAATTCTTAACAATAAAAATATTTGAGGAAAATGCTAAATTGCTTTTTCAAAGACTGAACATTTGTTTAAAACCTTAAGTTAAATGCAATGCCTCTAAGATAATCTAAATATGTTTTATCTTGTATGTTAGCACAACTGATTTGATTCGTGATGCGGCATCCTTATGTATCTTTATAGGTGGTTCTCTAATGATACCAGAAATAATCTGATTCATTTGATTATCTTGAAAGTTGATTTCTTGCTCTAAGAGACAAACTTTCGGATGACTGGATCGGAATACCCAGCAAGTGATACGAAATTGCGATGCCATCCTTCCACAGAATTATTAGTACGATTATGTTCATAGTTTGTTCTGGCATACATATTCCACAGAGATATGCTAAATGTGGGTTCTCGGCATCCTCATCGACATGGCCTGCCAATATAGTGATCCTCAAATTAAACCAAAATTGGCAAACTCTCCTCTGGCATAAAATCATAGCGCTCTTCATGAACAGACTGTGGTCTTTTCTGTTTGTTGTGCATGTTCTTTAATTTCTTGAAATACTGATGCGTGTGTGTGGCTGTTTAATTCTTCGATGACCTCACTTTGACGCTTGTTTTACATGATGCTTTAGATCGCGTTCTTTCACATTCATATGATAGCCACGTGATGATAGCACACCATATACCAATTCTTTTTGGAGACCGGTCAATTTGCCGTAAACAAATTTGCCGTAGGACAATTGATTGTAAGACATTTTGCCGTAAGAAATTGCAGTAGAGATATTTTGCCGCAAGGACATTTCGCCGTAAAATGTTTATGCTTTGCCATGTATAGATTAAAAAAAAGAATGAAGAGAGAGAGAGAGGAAGGAGAAGAGAGAGAAGAAGGGGAGAGAGAGAAGGTTTAGTTTTAAATTTTGTAATTTGAACCCATCGTTAAATGTTTAAATGAGGTCATTACAAATTCTGTAGTTTACCATATTTTTTTTTTTTTATCTTAAACCTTTGTATTATCTACCTTTATTAGTTGAAACTTAAACCCCTACGATGCCGTACACTATCAAAAGCACCAGAGGTTGTGATAAGCTTGTAGATGATTCCAACTTCATTTACAGGCAAGAAAGAGAATATGGAGGCAAGGTTTATTGGAAGTGTGTTGAAAAAAACTGCAAAGCAAGAGTACATACAAGACGGAATATTGAAGAGATTTCAATCTGTAAAACTAAGTGAGCATACCCATCCAGCGAACCCAAGCAAACATAAAATGCAAAAAACAATGCACATATGAAAGAAAATGCACTGAAATCCCAGCTAGCTTCAAGATCATTGATTGGTGCTGCATGCGAGGAATTAGAAAAGAAAATGCAGGACGCTCTCTTAGCCATCAACTTCAAATTTGTTCAAACATAAGAAGATGGAAACAAAAATAAGAAAAGGCCCCTCCTATTCCAAGAACAAGAATCGGTTATGTAATTCCCGAAGAATTTGCATGTTTACAGAACGGAGAAAGATTTTACTTTATGATAGTGGAATGTTTACAGAAAAGTGACAGATATTGGGCTTAAGGTTCGATATCAAAGTGATTGTGCTTTTAATACAAAAGTAAAGTGCCTTATGGCACTTGCATTCATACCGCCTTCAGACATCATTGATGCATTTATAGAGTTGGTTGATGACGATGACTTACCACAAGAACTAGTTGCATATTTTGAAACTCATTACATTGGGGGAGAGAGAGGGAGGGGACCTCGTCGTCGTAGAGTTTCTCCAACTTTTCCTATCGAACTTTGGAATGTTTATCAAAGAACCCTAGATCAGCTGGCTAATACCAACAATGGAGTAGAAGGGTTCCATAATGCGCTTCAAGCATCTGTGACCAATACGCATCCAAATTTATGGAAATTCATCAATGTATTGAAAAATTAAGAATATTTTTCTAAAAAGAAGATAATCGATGCAGAAAGAGGTGAAACAGCAGTCAAGAAACAATACAAAAATGTTTATAAGCGCATACTAAGTATTGTCAGAGGTTATGATCAAAATGCAAAACAACATTATTTACGAGCAATTGCTATGAACTTACATGATTTTTAGCTTTGAATTTTTTTTTAGAAAACTTTTTAAATAATGTGTGTGGTCTTCATTTTTTTATCCTTTTCTTATATATAATTATAATTAAATGAATACATGAAAATCAATGAAAAGTTATAAATATACTTAAGATAACTATATGAATATAGTTACATTGATCTCTAAAAGAAATAAGCTAAAAACTAAAATATACATTTTACCGCGAAATGTCCTTGCGGCAAAATATCCTTACGGCAAGTTTTTGTTTAACGTAGATATATCCTTCAGGATGCAGTTTCACCTGTCGTTTATTGCTCTAACTGTAAATTTTAAGTTTATCATAAAGATTGACAACTCAAGATTATCGCATTTCTCAATACAAAAATACAACCCTTCAATTTTACATTACACTGCTTTCATGTTAAAATCAAATAAGAAATTGAAAAGATTTCATTAATGGTTAAGTGGCCAATAAATTCTACTTGTGGTGCAGACTCATAGTTAATATGGAAAACAAAAAATTACCAAATACTACTGTCCGTCAAGTACTACTGTTCGTGCCTTGGTTTATAACAAAAATGATTTGCTCATCTTTATGCTGCTGTGCATCTTTAGTGCAAAAATTTCAGTTACAAGCAAATTCACCTTGTAACCGCCGATGCCTGACGAGTTGTGCGGTAAAAGGTACTACTCTCTAGTCGCAATTTTCGTACGACCATTTTCAAGATTTCTTCTCAACTGGAAGCTGCAGAGACTTGAAGGGGAAACGTTCATTGATCCGTTAGAGATGAGGAGGAAGGGGAGGTTTGAAATACCTGGAATTAAAAATGAAACTATAGCGCGGATATGCGACCTGTTGGTTCATATGCTCGTAAGCTTTCTGTCCATTAAGTAATGAAATTGGTGGTTATCATCACTCCATTCGAAGTACCATGTGAAGCTACGAAGTGCATTAAGCTTAAGAGAAATTTTGTGATCAAATTGCAAAATTTCAAATAGAACTATATAGCAATCGTGTCCACTTCACTGAAACCCATTATAGGATAAGATTTGTTATAATACCACTTAGATAAAAGTATTTTTTGCATTAAAACGGTTAACCCTAACAAACTGATTTGCTGCAATACTTCCTAGAAATTATCATCATGTCCAAATATCTTTTAAATTCAAGCATGTATCGAGGACAAGGTTATTCGTAACGACATCTCATGTACTAAACTGTTAATCAAAAAGTCAGATTCATAAGGAATTATGGTATAACCAAGGCTAAGCACTTACTCGTTCGTGTTTGCACATTCCTTTCTCCGGTAGAATTCAGAATAATCTCGACTCTCTCTACGTTTATAAACGAAAAATGTCTCGTACATGGGTACAGGCCACCATTTGTTTATATCCCTTGGCTCATTTCTCATAAGCTTTGAACTAAAGCCTAGTCTACGAAGTACTCTAGCTGACCCTAGACAGAAATTTAATTGCTATTTGGATGCACTGCTTGTTCAATTGCCATAAGCATTAACATCTTTTTAATGGTAAACTTGGTATTTCTGCATCTTTAGTCCGCGCCAACATGATCTGCCAAAAATAAAATTGTTCATGTTTTTGAGAAGAGATTCAGTTGCACATTTTAGAAACTGATTTACTTTTGGGGTTCGTAAGAGAACTCCACGGTTGAACAAATTAAATTTTTTTGAGTAAAAATTCATCTTTAATTTCATTTGGCAAAAGAATAACCCACAGACACCTGCTGCTTTCCTGTAAATATACTCGTCCACAAAATTAATAAGTAGAACAATCATTAGACGGCTCAAGTTATCCATATTGCTACTTACTATGATAGGGCTTCAGAACTTACAACTAAATGGAAGTATCTACAATTGTTTTCCCCATTTCTGCTCAATGCTTTAAATCTGTACTGAGTGCTCCCAATTGCATGTTTTTCCTATAAACTTTCAAGGATCTTAAATGTACTGGAATAGCAAAAAGAAAAAAAAAACATACTAGACTAACGTTAGCTTTTAAAAGCTACCACTGTTTCCGAATCCATTATATCAAGACTAACAAGTGAACTTTATTCATTCAGTTTATGGAAAATAGTGCTATCACGCAATCACAACAGATTCGTTCTCGAATCAGTCATAAACGTAAAGTACCAATAGGGTTGGTGGGGGTGTTGGTGGTGGGAGAGGGGGTGTGGTGGAATAGCATACCTAAACCATAATGTGATTGTGGTACAAGTTTCTCTGCTAAATTACGACACACTAGTAGCACACGAAAAAGGGCCAAATTTATTGTCCTCTAAAACCAGTATTACCGAACCCAATATATATTTTCGTGGTGGTCTCCATTACAAACATTCAAATTTCTTCAGTTTCATTGGAACCATTACCCTGAAATCAGCAGATTATACTTTACACCTGAATGGCAGTATTTTCAGCAACTTGGAAACTTCATATTGCTTCCTAGTGATTCCAAGTTACCCAACAACAGCAAAAAAAAAAAAAAAAAAAAAAAAAAAAGTATTAATTAATTAAAACCTCTTGCTCAGAGTCCTCCAAATAAACCAAAAACTCGTGAACGAATGAAAAAAATTCATTAGGAGAAGTTTCGAGGGCCTAGTGCGTTAAAAAGCTCTTCCAGATATGAGCTGCTGTGCAATTTAAGTAAAATGAATCAATATAGATATAGGTAGCATTTCTAAATTTTCCTGAAATTTACCACACTCATTTGTGCAAATAAAGGTTTTAAACAGCAAAACATCAAGCTTTACTAAGCTTGCATTACATGTCTGTAGATATGGAGCTCACGACCAAGACGGAATACTCACGACAATCTAAGAAAAACGTAAGTGACGAGGACAGAGGGTAACACTAGAAGATGGAGAAAGCATTATCGAAGAGGTTGAATTCTTTAATAAGATTTGAATATCAAATATAACGAAACTGCGTAGATATGTGACCTTATACAGGATGTAACAGGTTTAGCTAAATATTTTGAGAAATTAAGTCATTCTATGCAGAAAATGTTCTATAAATTTGCATATGCATTTTAAGGCTTCGTTGTCAGTGAAGGGAATTTGAAAAAAATAACCACTATCATAACGCTGCTTTCATGCGATGGAGGTATACGGTAAGGGAATGTCGGAGTATTGCGGGCAGGGGGATGAAGTGAATAAGGCAAGTGGATTGTTAGTTTTTTTTACTATGATTGATTACCTTGCAAGTAATCTGATTTCAACGATTAGTTGACAGCGGTAACGTTTTATGTTTCAAGTAAGTAACGTGAATGTTGCTCAGCAACATTCAAGTGATCGAATTCTAGCGCGCTTTGTCCTGCAGCCTCGGCACAGAGTTTTTGAACCAGTAAACATGACTAGGTCAACACTTATGACTAGTGTCTGATGAATACTTTAGATGGAAAGGTCGAGATTTTTTAAATACAGTTGAAATCTTTGATAGGTGTCTAATGAATAAGCCTACCTTTGACGGAGGGGAGATTCAATTTGGCTTACTTTTTTTATCGGTGTCCAATGAATACCACTGATAGAGAGGGAAAGGGATTCATTGATTCATACATTTTTTTCTTCAAAACCTAACTCAAAACATTTTATTGGGAGGTACTTGATTCACATCGGCCTAAATGCTCCATCCCCATTCTCTATGCCACCAGCCTCCCTCCCCCAACATCTCAGGCTACTCCGACCTCCCCTGAATCGTATGAAAGCAGTGCTAACGATAACATTTATTTTCAAATCCCTCTCACCGACAAACACAGCTTTAAAATGCATATGTTTATAGAACATATTCTGCTCAGAATGACTTTTTCTTCTATTTCCCAAACTTGTATAAACTCGTGTAACATCCTGTAGGTATATAGTAGCCTACATATAGGTCCAATACATTCTGTATTGTTACATGGACATAAAATTTGGTATGCTTTAAAACTGTAAGAGATTTAGTTGATTTGAGAATAAAATTATTAAGAGAAAAAAAAGACTAATAATATTAGGGATCAGATGCAATCGCGAGTTAGAACTCCTGTCATTATAGAAATTACGGCATTCCGTATGCAGACGCGACAGTGATGACAGAGGGATGCAAAAGGTTAAACATTCTTCACAAAACCGCTAGGAGAATAGCATCTAATGGTGTAAACTGAGCTCATGTTGGAAGTCCCAGACCTACTCAGATGAAAACTAGCACAAGGTAAGTTGGAAGTGAAAGGAGCTTTATGGAAGACGAATGCCAAAGACAGACATGAGTGGATGAATTTCACGTGGATCCTTTGCGTCACAGGGCGGTAGGAGGGGATGACGATTAAAAACTTCTAAAATACTACATTGCAGGGTTGCCGTTTTGAGGAATTTCGTCTATTAGTGTGGCTTTCTGGTGACATCTGGCAACCCTCCGTGGCTTTTCCGACCACAGGCCACGGCACCGAAGAAAAAAATTCTTTTCTTTGCCCTTTTAAGTCTTATTATGAAAATAAGAGATATAAAACATATCTGCGTATTCATACAATAGAATTTTGAAATCCTATATTTTACTTCGTCAAAAATACATTATATTTTAAGCTAGTGACGTGTAGTTTTCTAACATCACGGAAAATAATTCTACATCGGGAAATACGCATTCTAACCATTAAATCATAAACAAAGTTAAAAAAATCAGATAAACCGCATATGGTAACACTGCTAAAAGCCATTGTTGTGAAGAAAAAACGGTATCACTGTACTACAGTTCGTCTAAGCAGCAAGATCAAAGACCTAATGCACCCTTTGTTACAGACTTTTGCCACTAGATTGCAGGTCATATATCAACAACCACCAACACCAGCGCGATAGTTGCCTGTTTTCATCCTCCACTAAAATCTGGAAACTGGCAAGACTTTCAGCCTTCATTGAATCCTTCAACGACTGGTTGCAATACCTTAACCTGGAAGATTAAAGCTAGTTAGAATTGAAATTTAAATGTTTATTTGAAAGTTTCATTAACCCATCACTATCACCAAAGAGCAAAAAGAAGTACCCCTCTAGACTCCTTGCTATCACTACGAACAAAATATAATACAAATGTAAATTCATTTGGACAAAACATATACCATGTTTTTGGCAATATTTCAATTGTGACGAAGAAAAAATTAACTTTCTTTTTATTTCACATAATTATTCTACAAACCTATTCACAGTCACTGAATTACTTTAGTCTAAAAGGCAGTAATTACTTTTGAAAAAGGAAACCCGATTAGCCAGCAGTTGCCAACTTAAGTTTCACCTACTATGCAATGGAAAAATATAGTACAACTTACCCAACTGGCCACTGCCAATAGAAATGAAAAATTTCAGACTCAATAAGCTCTATAATTTTTAAAACCAACTTGGATAAAAAAAAAAAAAAAAAAACACGTGCTACCTAATTAAACACACTAAAACTATTTGAGTGCATTTCTCACCTTCAATTAAACGTCAGTATTCAAACCAGTACTAGCTTATTTTGTTTTTTATTGTTTCGTTCAGTAAACCAGGAGTTCGTGAAATTTCAACATTTATATTAGTAGATGAACAATTCGTGATACCAAATTACAATTATATCGGTCACTGAACATTCCTGCCCACCTCTCCTGTACTTGATAGTCCAAAACTTTTCATTTATGATTTTTTTTTTTTTAATACTGCGATTAAACCATATTACCGTCCTTAAAACAGAAAAATACATTTGCCTTCAAGATTACGTTTGTTGGTTGGTAGATCGAGGTTCACATCAGCCCTTCAACATAACCACACTTAAGGAAAGCGTTTGTGCTGGTATAAAGCCGACTTAATCTAAATCAACTATAAAACACTACTTTAGTTTTGGAAACTTACCGATAATTTTACATTAAAGATATAGTCCAGATATGTAATATTTTTTTATAATATACCCATACAATATGAAATATATATATATATATATATATAATATATAGATATATATATATATATAATATATATATATATATATATATTATATATATATATAATATATTTTATGTATATATATATCTATATATATATATATATATATATATATATTTTATATATATATACTATATTATATATATATATATATATATATTATACTATATATATATATTATATATATATATATATTCAATTGCTTAATCAGAGAAATAACTCCCTATGTTTGGGATATAGACTAACAATGAAAATTTAGATTACTGTATATAATATTGCTTCTAACACTGCCTACAATTCAAAAAACGTTGCTTTCTTAATCTAAGCCGAATAAGAAAAAGTTCTCTAAAAATACGTTAGATTCGAAAAAAAAATATACTTCTAACATACGTTCAATACCAAGTGTCTCGGCTAATTATGATTTCAAGTTAGACTTCGGAAGTTTTTTTTCGCATTTTCCTTCTAATTGTAAAAGTTTAATTTTTTTCTTCGATTTTGCAAAATGACTCAAACTCCCAGGACTGAAAAGGTGGATGCAATAATACTAAATTAAGCCATTGTTAAGAAAAAAAAAAAACTTTGTAGTGTTACACTACCTGTGGCAAAGCCGACATGTTACATAATGCATTTAAATACTAATAAATCAGGGTCAATTTTAACATCAAAAGACTTCATACCTGGTACTTTAAGTATAAATTATAAAGTACAAGTCTAAGACCATTTTAGTTAATAATGAATAGAATATTATAAAGTTTCAAGGATCAGAGTGGCCAGTTCAGGAGGTGATTGAACTTAAGAAATGTTGAGGACAATTGTAAAAATTGTGTAACCTAACCAGTGGGCTCCCCCCATCCCCATAGCCCCCTTAAAGGAAGGCAATCTTAGAAGTGTAACATATAGGTTAGGATAGTAACCAAACCTACCGTAACCTAGTAGAATGTGTTACCTGACTGAGGGGGCTCGGCGCCCCCATAACCCCCCTTAAAGAATATTAATCTTAGAAGTGTAACATATAGGTTAGGATCGTAACCTAACCTAGTAGAACATGTTGCCTGACCGGGGGGCTCCACCACCCCGTACCCCACCTTGAAGGAAGGTAATCTTAGAAGTGTAACATATAGGTTAGGATCGTAACCTAACCAACCTAACCTAACCTAGTAGAACAATTTGCCTGACCGGGGGGCATACCCCCCTTAAAGGAAGTTAATCTTAGAAGTGTAACAAATAGGTTAGGATCGTAACCTAACAAACCTAACCTACCTAACCTAACCTAGTAGAACATGTTGCCTGACCGGGGTGGCCAAGCATCCCCGTAACCCCCTTAAAGGAAGGTAATCTTAGAAGTGTAACAGAGGTTAGGGTCGTAACCTAATAGAACAAGAAATAGTTATGGGTCAGAGAGGCACGTAAAGGTGAATATAGAAAAAAGAAGGGAGAAAAAATGCATGTGTGAATTGGAATGTCTAAAATGAAAAGATGTAATATCAATTTCACGAAAAATGTAATACCATCAATTTCAAAAAATGTAATACCATCAATTTCACGTCATTGACAGAAATGTCTCGAAACGTCCTAAAACCGCCTTCTAGTCCCACCCCTAAGGAGACTTTCAGTGGCCTGCCCTCAATTGTAAGGTAATATTGTAAGATATATAAGGCAACATTATGAAGGGAGAACAAGTCAGTGCACCTATTAAACAATACTATGATAAACGGAAGAGAAATAAAAGCTTGAAATATTACACAATTACAAAACAAATGAGGAAAAGGAATATATGTAATAATGCATGAATCCTCCCCAAAAGTCTCCTATCGCAACGTAGGGTTAATAATGCATCATGATTGGTTAAATACATGTAACCCCCTACAAAAAAAAAAAAAAAAACCATCATTTATCTCCTTAGGAACTTTATGTCTGAACTAAAAGCTCCCTTATATCTCGGTGCATGCGCAGTAGGATTGGCGTCGTAATAGCAGTAGCAATAAATGGATTTTGGCTATGTAACGGATCCATTATTGGTTTATTTATCGCTTTATTTAAGCTTGTATTTCGTGTTTCAAATGTCATAAATAAGAGGAAATGACACAATAACACTACAAAACCTTCCCCCAAGTGTTTTACCCCACCCAAAAACCCCGCATTCCCATCGGTCCCCCTTACTGTAGGATACAGTTGAACGGAATAATTCTCCCAAGTGTTTTACCCCACCAAATAATTCGCCCAAGTGTTTTACCCCACCCAGAACCCCGCATTTCCAACGGTCCCCCTTACTGTAGGATAGAATTCAAAGGTAAATTACACGTTAATTACAGCCGGCCGAAAAAATATTTTAAATTCTTGTTCAGGAGGTAAAACTGCATTGAAAAACGTCAACTGGCATAGTCTAGTTCGCCGCGGAATAAGGGCTTAGATCTACCAAAGCAAATTTTGTTATGGTAGGTGGCTATTAAAGAACAATTACAAAGAAAGAATAGACAAGATTTTCACAAAAGAGTACATTAATCACAGTTTTTGAATGGCCAGTATTAATTTTGTAATACTACAATTAGTACCTAGTGTTTAAACAAAAGTTTTAAAGCCTAGTTAATAAAAAAAAATCCATGGTAAGTTGTAAATATTGTAGGTATATATTTTTGTAATATTTTGTAACATCTTATGTAAATGACATGTAATATTTTTCTACTAAAAGTAAAAAAAAAAAAAAAAAAAAAAATACTGCACTGTTCGCCCAGTAAGAGCGCTTTTACTGTTACCGTGACAGGACAGCTCATTATGAATAACAGATAAATCATGAAACCGAGTAGCCTTCACTTTTCCCAGATATCAAGACTTTCCCTATTCCCATTACGAGAGCTTATTTGTTTCGTAGCTTTACCCTTCAAGCTTCAAGGTACTCAATGCTATTTAATTCATTGATTAACTGTACGTCTAGTCTGCTTTACGTGGTGGATCATATTACATTAACGTTCCTTACGTACATGCCAACCTAACACGAATCATATTCTGAAAAGTAAACTAGATATGTAATCCCGTAATGATAAGAGGAGATAAAAATCTAAAAAGGTTATTAACTGTAATATGATGATTTTGCTAAATCCATTAATCGAGGATCACGTGATCCCACAAAGGTGTGCACTAAACTGAGACCTTTCTCATTTATTAAGCAACCGGTGAAATGTCAGACTTGGTAATTCTGATTATTTCCTGCATATTCCAAAAATAATTCAAGAGTTATCAATATCCAACCCTTACGTCATGCAAAAAGCCAGATTGATGTTTCAAAATACGCCAATCATGCCCAGGAACAACTGTTGCAAACAGATTGCCTGTCAACTTACCTTGAAATTTTCTTAACCCATGATGCACCGTTTTCAAAGTTACACTGAACGATCTCCGCCTTAACTCAAGAATTGAAGATGGGTAGTATTTGGAAAACGTAAACACTTTTCTCCACTTCCAAAGAAGAGTAGAAAGGTTTGGCATTGTTTCATTTTTTTTAACTATATGATTTTGTATCGGATAGTTAGGGAGTTGAAATGCTCGTTCTGAAAGGTGTTAGCGAATTACCGTTACCACAGAAAAATAAATGAAAATAAAAAGTTGTATAAATATACAAATATAAAGCTTAAATACATGAAATGGAGAATGTGCAACCCAATAGGAGTCAAAGGAAAATTTGACCTTAATATCTCTTAAAAATTTTAGGATCATTAGACAAATGCCTTGTCTGGGGCACAGGAAACAACCACCTTTATTTTTCGAATAGTCTTTCTCGAGAATTTTTACAATGGTAGGTAGAAGTGTTTTCGCTAAAGCTGCAGCAGAGTGTCATCAAGAAGGAAACAACCTTCACTTAGGACTCACTCACACGTGAATTCAGACAAATCCCGAGATATCAGCATTTGGATTATGATATTTCATTTTTTGTAACATAACGAGACAATATAAAAAGGGGAGAAAATCCGGTAACTAGTTGATCAAGCATGGGATTCTCTGTGTCACAAGCATGTTATAGACTATAACTACTGTATTTGTGCACAAGATATGACATGTCATGTTAATGCATTTCCATGGTAAGCGATTCTTTTTCAATTACATTGTGCGCCTTGTGTGAAATCGTGCTTACATTTTCTTAGAAATGGAATGGAATATGGAATTTCGACCAAAAGCCGAGTACTGGGGCCTAATAAGCGCTGAAACGGAAACAGAATAGAAAGGTTTAAAGAAAGTTGTAATACGCAGTTGCACAATGTAACGATTGCTAGGAGAGGGTAGATAGCAAGATAGAAAAAAAGGGATGGGAGTGGAATGAAAGGGGTTGCAGCTAGGTTTTGATTTTTTATTTATATAGAATTTTGGCATTATGCCAAACACTGGGGCAACTAAGGCCATTCAACGCTGAAACGGAAATAGACAGTAAAAGGTTTGAAAGGTGTAACAGGGAAAAAATTTCGCAATTGCACTAAGAAATAATTGTTAGGAGAGGGCGGACAATAAGATGGAAAAAAGAGAATATGAACGGAGGTACAGTAAAAGGAATGAAAGTGGTTGCAGATAGGGGCAGAATGGACGGACGCTTCAAAGAACCTTAAGTAATGCCATCACATAGGCGTAACTAGAAGTCTATTAATAATGGGGGCCGGGGGGGCGGGCACTGGGCATGTAAAAATAATAATGCTCATTCTTTTTTTTAAGTCATGTGAAAAGATATTAAGGTTGTTTTAAAATATTTAAGCCTATCAATTTGTGGATCACGTTTCTACTCAAACTTGCTCATATATTTTTTCAATAAAAATTATGAACCTCTGACCATACTTGCAAATCCAAATTAGATATCATATATAAGGGTTTGGCAATGAAACAAAACATTTTGGTATGTAAACAAAATATAACTAAGAAATCAAAATTAACACTTGCTTATTGTAAAAAAGGAAAATATATATTGGAATTAATCATTTAATATATCTATGATATCCTTAAACAGTGAGATCAAAAGAAGTTAAGATATTTGGTTACTCCAATTAATGACTTCAGTTAAAGTATATAATAAGATTCCATAACAATTGGTTACTTGATTATTGAACCTAATCATTAAATTAAGTGTTAATAACAGAATGATGCAATGTATTAATAATAATAATAATAATAATATGAAAATGAAGCTTAGGCTTTAAAGACCTACAAGCTTCATGAACTCAAAATGGGGGACACGTGGCCCCCTGTAGTTACGCATATGTGCCTACAGTGCACCATGTGAGGTGCACTGACAGCACTACCCCGCTACGGGGATAAATTTGCTTAGGTGCTGTCGAAAGTGACAATGAGTACCTTATTTTTTTATTAATTTTCTTTTTTCATTATCTATTCCTATTCAAAACCACCACGGAAAATATATGAAAAATTCACCTAATATTCGTATAGCTCGTTCCCTTTATTTTATTAAGTATTTTATTAAGCCATGATAAACATTTTCCCTGTTTTTTTTTCTTTATCTTTTTTACTTCTGAGTGTTTACTCACTCACAACTTGTGCTTTAAAATTAACTAAAAACATTAGGTCCCGACCTAAATTTGGAATAAGAGTGCTACTTAAAACCTGATCATCCCAAAAGATTAGATACCAAACAAAGAACCGTACATTCTGAATTTAATAAATTAGAAGCCATTAATTACTAACAGGTAAAAATGGTAAAAATAATGCTCAGATATGCCCAAAACTGCTGACCTGTACTTGAAAACTGCTTTACCCTGTAAGAAATCATATTCATCACAGACAAAGATGAACTGAGTCATTAGATAATTGCTTTGCCCTTTGCCCTCTGAAAATATGCGGTATGGGTCGTTATCCTTGAACTGATTGGTCCTCCACAGATGAATCCTGATAGTTCTCAAAGGAAGAGCAGCAGGTCTTGTCTCTTGATGGTGATGAAAGACAAGGAGGAGAAGGCAAGAATTATATTGCAAAGGGCCTTACTTACCAGGTAAAAGTGTAGTAGTGTTGATAGGACTCAAACTTATTCCACTTCTTCAGCTATTAGATTTGATTTGTGTGATGTGACCAAGGCAGCATGTTGTAGACTAGTATTACAAAATTTCTGTTTTTCTAGATAACCTCCAGCATGAGGGTGAAGAATACTTAAGTCCTTTGAAAAAAGAAGTATGGCTGTTTGAGAAACTTCTTCCAGGGCTGGGAACTCCAGGAACTGTTTGCTCCTGAGGAATACTATGGGCCAAAAGTTATTCTTACTATAAGATGATTCTAGCATAATCATTCTTAAGCCCCTGGAGACAAGTTTTCCCAGTGTCGGCTTAAAAAAAAGTGAAGCAGCGGAAAGATAGAAATGACAAGAAAAACTTAAGGAAGTGCCACCTAGTAGCTGCTGGTTTCTTCAGGAATTAACAATATTAAATAGTTGAAGTTAAAGTTATTCATGTGTCAGTCCACCAAGGACATGAGCTATAGATGTCCAAGAACCATACATACCATGAAATCTAGTGATCAACTCTACCATTGGACTTGACTTCTTACCAAGGAGTCTAGAAATGTGCTATTCACGTGACCCTTAGAACTTAAGTCAATCTTGTTTGGTTCTGTCTCCTCTTAAGTCCTAGAACAAGTGAAGTCTTGTGCCCAAGGGCATGCCACTGTTGACAGGTTGTCAGTAAATCATAACCAAATCTTTCTGCTAGGACCAAACTGTGAATTCGGATACTTATGAAAGTAGTCAATCTTATTGATGATGATGTGGAATTACTTCAAAATGTCAGGAATTTCATTAACTGATAAAACTGAAATTGACTGTGTGCATGTACATTATCCAACTCTAAGAAATAAAAGAAACAGGCAGTCCTGCCTTGGCTGGAGATCCAACCCATACCATAACAAAGTGGATACCAAGAGAACCAAAATTAAAAGCAGATAGATGTTTGGAAACATTCTTAAAGAAAAACGGTGCTAAATCTAAGATTGGCACCACTTGACTGGAGTCATTGCCCAAAGCACTGGAGCAAATATAGCAACCTTCAGCCCTGATGAGTGAAAATATTTGGTATCTGTATCATGGACCATATTTCAAAGTAGTAATCGAAAATTGTATAAAACAACTTTTACAACTCATACATCCCCATCAGACACCTGTTTTGAAGTCCAAAAATCTTGATGACAAGTTCTTAGCCTTCTGCAATAATCATGTTGACTCCACCTGGGTTTCTGCAGAGAAATGACTACTTCAAGCAGGAGAGGAACTCCAGTGAAGACCCTCTTAATCTTTTATGTCATTTACGGAAGGAAAAACTGACTGTTTGGGTGTTGATTACAAAATCTACTGTGATGATGTGCTGACTATGAAAAAGTTACCTTGGATGTCAATGAGGTTAACATCTTGGACCTAGAAAAGCCCCTTGCTAGGAGACTGATGAATATCCCAAAGGAAAATGAATGAACATCTAGTGAAAATACCTTCCATCTCCCCTCGTTGATACCAGTTGATGCAACAGTCTTAAAAAGTTACTACTAATAGTTGGAAAAAAATTAGTGATGAGTAGCTGTGGACTGGTTATAGGTATATATTATTGTTTTGAAATGCCTGCAAAGGAAATTCGCTTTGGTGTCAAAGTTCTGAAATGTTAGCAAACACACTTGAAGGGGGTCAATCATACTTGAGTCACTCCTGACTTTGGTGGCAGAAGTCTCTGCCTTGGGAAAAGAGGATGATAAAAAAAAACCATCCCTCATAGAAAAAATCAAGATGAACTCCACCTGCATAGTCAGGAATGTTCTTCAAAGAAATTAAATGCGTGAGAGTGGCAACACACAGGTATTCTGTTGAGAGGTATATTGACCCCACAACAAATTCAGAAGAGATAGCCATGACTGGAAACGGATTACACCCAATGCCAAGCATGACAATCCTTGGTCAAGATTAAAGGCACAGTAATCATGGTATCAAATCAGTTATCTGGTAAGGTGATCAAACCTTATTGGGCAGGTGACCATGGGCAGGTATTCCAACATCTGCTGCATAACTAGTCTCTTCTGAAGGTTGAGTCAGCAAGGCACACAACACTAGGTCAGTTCCATGCCCAGCACCACAGGCCAATCCATCACTTCCATCAGTTTCTGTTCCACCAACTGTTTGTTAAGCTTGTGACACTAGCTAAGATACAGTTTAGTGAATGAAAATCAGTAGCAAGCTAAGAAAGTAAGAGCCATCACTTGGGAATTAGCTTTCTTCACCTATGTCATGATGATGCCTAAACCACTATTGCTCTGAACATTACATTTGCAAATACCTGTAGTTGCAACAGTACCCTTTCAAAGCAGAACCGACAGACCAAGTTGCCTTGAATTTCATCTACATGCAGAGAAGCACTGAGCAGGTGAAATCAGAGTTGAACGGTATGCTTAATGAACGACACTACTAAAGCAAGCAAAAGATGGCCAGCAACTGCAAAAGGGTGCAAAAGTTTCTACTCTACCATGAAAGGTTGTAAAAATGAAAGGATGACTTTACCTTCAAAACATTAATAAGAGCAGTGGGACAAAGGTAATAAATACTTAGTGCACAAAGAATTATCACAGATAATTTTTTAAAATGAAACGTATTTCACACCAACAGCAAATCACAACTACATAAATTTGGAATACTACTGCTAAAACATGAAAAATACAAAACTACTTTTGTAACAATCATCAATATGCTGAAAAAGTGAGTAGAACAGATAATATTATTAAGTCAAAATTCACTATCGAAATTGTTAATATTAGGTAATTATGGATAAAAATTAAGGGATGTACGCACAGCAAATGGGAAGTATGCTCTTGGTGCCAACCAGCTAACCTTCTGTCTGACAGACTAAATTTAGATGTGGCCTGCAGTATTATACATTGACATGACTACCATATTGGGGTTGTAATGAAACAAATCACAGTAATTTATTGGTGTAACTAGACAACTCCCAGCAATTACACAACATAAGAGGGAAAAAGGCAGTAAAATACATCATGAATGCATGGAGTTATAACAGGAAAGTGGCTCAAAAACGTTCTGAGATAGTTGCAATCACCCTCACACATGGAGTCACAACTACTTTGACAATGTGTACCAAGAAAACAACATCAGAGTAGAGTTAACAGAGGGACAATGACGAGCTACCAAATACAGTGGTACCTCGTATTTCGAACTTAATCCGTTCCAGAAGGCTGTTCGAAGTACGATTTGTTCGAAATATGAAACAAATATCCCCATAAGAAATAAAGGGAATCAGATAATTCGTTCCAGCCAACACAAAAAGTCCCCCTTTTCACGTTTTTTCTATTATCAACGTGTTCAAAAGTTAAATCAAGTGTGTAAAGTAATGAAACAGTACATTATATGAAGTAAAATTTTCTAAATTTTATTTTTTCTGTGTACGATTTACGAACTATTTGGTAAAAATGGCGCCGGCCAGCTGGGGGATGGAGGGACGAGAGACGGGAACCCTATTGAGCAAACCGAATTGATTGCAGTATGCAAAGGTTGATAACAAAATACATTCTATTCATATTAGGTACAAAGATAATTAAAGGAATCGATAGTGTGTGTGTGTCCGATTGTGTCCGAAAGAGAGAGAGAGAGAGAGAGAGAGAGAGAGAGAGAGAGAGAGTAATCAGCGTGTTTACACTTGGTTCTTAAGTGCACGAAATAGATTAATTATGCCACAATACATCAACTTACTGTTGGCAAACGGCAGACTTTTAAAACAATCATGAGGATTTTACAAACAAATAAGTAATAAGTCAAAATGCAAGAAAAGGAAAGAGAAATAAAAATCTTTTCACAAGGAAGCCGTTTAAACAAACTGTAAGGACAACGCCTTATCGCAATTTTCTCTGTATATAATTCAACAATCGCTTGGTTCTTACTTCCCTCCTCGAGAGCGTTCAGCGGGCTTTCCGCCAATGTATATATCTTGTAATATCATATTTTATGTACTTTTATATTTTATGTTATATGTCTCGCAAGAAACACAAATCGGGTCTCGCCGACCCACTTTTACTCTCTCGTGGGTCGGATACCACATTTCCGCCCGCATACTGTATATTTGAATTTCCCTTACCTGTAATAAAGTCAGTACACTACTACCTGCCTCTTTGTCCACACCTCACAACTGGTGACCCCGTAGTGACGATGACCCAAGCGGTTTTGGCTCAGCCATTAAGGGACTTCAGAGATCTTTAGCGGACTCACACTGTGCCTCAGTATAGATCTCTGAAAGCTCCTACCATAGAAAAAACCAACGCCTCTAACGGACTAAATAAGGCATACCTTCCCAAGGTGTGTTCAGGCGTTCCTCAAACGGTTTTGGCCCGCCATTTACGAACCTGTCGACCGTTTTGTGAGAAAGGACAATGGATGCAGACAGTTCCGTGCGAGAGACCCAGGCCTCCCCTGCCTCAACGACAGTCTCGCACACAGCTGCCGCTCAAGCTGTCAAATTGCCCCCCTTCACAACAATGAACCCAACAGCCTGGTTCATCCGAGCTGAAGGGCAATTCCGGGTCGCGGGACTCACGGACAAGGTACTGCAGGCTGACCTCGTCACGGCAGCCCTCCTGACAGAGGTATTCGACCGAATAACTCCCTGGCTGACCAGTCGAGCACAGACCGAACCTGTCACGTTCGATGAAATAAAAACAAGACTCGTGACAGCCTACTCCACACCCATCGCTGAGAAAGTGGCCCGCGCCCTCGACCTAGTTACAAACCTGATGCGAGGCGCCGACCCACAGGATGCCTGGGACACGGTGATGGGCCTTGTTCGCCTGCCCAAAGTAGGTCCCGATGGGAAGAAGAAGGAAATCTGCCTGAGCCGCGAAATATTCCTGCGGCAACTCGAGCCAGACATCCGAGGACAGCTAACGGACGCATATACCCTCCACGACGACGAACTATTGGAGAAAGCAAAAAAGCTGACGCTGTTGAGCAAGGCTGCAAGGCTCGCCGCTCCCCGATCCTCTGTTTGCCTAGCCGCAGAGAAGGGAGAAGAGGAAGACGACGTCTCTACTGCGCCCTTAACGCCTCACCACTGACGCCAGCAGCATTGCTTGCGGGGCTGTCCTCAAGCAGATGGTCCAGGGTGGGCCCCAGCCGTTCACCTTCTACAGTAAAAAACTGTCACCCGCCGAGACGAGATACAGCACATACGACTGCGAGCTCCTGACGGTGTACCAAGCAGTGCACCACTTCCGCTACCTCCTCGAGGACAGACCACTGCCCATTGGTGCACGCCTTCACCAAGGCGGGCGACGCCTGGTCAGCAAGACAACAGAGGCACCTGGCAGCCATCGCTGAGTTCGGCTGCACCATCCAGTACGTTCCCAGCAAGAAGAACCCCGTGGCGGACGCCCTTTCGAGGATAGAAATCAACGCCATGCACCTTGGGATCGACTACGAAGACCTCGCCCGAGAACAGGCTGCCGACCTGGACACTGCCGCGTATCACACAGCTATCACCGCCCTCAAGTGGGAGGACGTGCCCTTCGGACCCGCGGGCACGACGCTCCTCTGCGACATCAGCACGGGTCACCCACGCACGCTGATTCCAGCCTCCCGAAGGAGAGACATATTCGACGTCATACATGGACTCTCGCACCCCTCGGGCTGGATGACAATGCGCCTCCTAACGGAGAAGTTCATCTGGCACAGAATTCGGAAGGACTCCCTTGAGTGGGCCAGGACCTGCGTTCCTTACCAAACAAGTAAAGTAAGTCGGCACACAGACTCAGGCGTGGGGGAATTACCGCAGCCGAAACGAAGATTTGGCCACATTCACATAGACATCATGGGTCCCCTGCCCCGTCAGAAGGCGCCAGATACCTCCTGATGATAATCGATCGCTCCACCAGATGGCCTGAGGCGACGCCAATGTCGGAGGCAACCACCAAAGCGTGCTCCGAAGCCCTTCTCACCAGCTGGATCAGTCGATTATTCGGAGTGCCAAATGAGATCACGACGGACCGCGGACCTGTTTTCCTGTCGGAGTTGTGGACCGCCCTGGACTACCTAATGGGGACATTGCTACACGCCACCACCTCCTACAACCCGGCGGCTAATGGCATGGTGGAGAGGGTCCACCGATCGCTCAAGGCTTCCCTAATGGCACGCTGCACCGGCGAGGATTGGAAGAGCCAACTACCGTGGGTCCTCCTCGGCCTCAGGACCGCCCCTTGGGCGAACGGCGAAGCATCACCTACGGAGAAGGTATACGGGGAATCATTGACAGTCCCAGGCGAGTTCTTCCCAACCAATGCTGATGACACCGACGTCTCCCTCACCAGACTTCGGGAATCCGCCGGAAAATTCACGCCCTGCATCAAAACCTTCTCTGACAGAACCAAACACTTCCTCCCAAAGACCCTATCGTCCTGCAAACACGTCTTCATCAGGGACGACGCCTATTGCCTGCCACTAACGAGACCCTACCGAGGCCCCTTCCGCGTCCTCCGACACACCGACAAGGCGTACTTCATATCCATAAATGGTCTTGAGGACTGGGTCATGATCGACCGACTGAAACCAGCTTTCCTTATGGACGAAGAGTACGCCGACGCGGATTCCATAGGGCGCCTCACTCTTCCTCGGAAAGAAGCGGCTCCATCAATCGCCAAACCACCCAGTCGTAGCCACGGCAGCCCTCGGAAGATGGTCGAACCCACCGAGGATTCCGAGGATCTACCACAGCAGCTGGTCTTGTGCACCCAAGGCCGCCTCCGCCAGCCCGCTCGCTTCCGCGAGTAACGATCAGAAATACTAAGAAATCATTCAACAATTACGCCCTAATTATTGTCTTAGGGGGGAGTATTTGTAAGGACAACACCTTATCGCAATTTTCTCTGTATATAATTCAACAATCGCGTTGTTCTTACTTCCCTCCTCGAGAGCGTTCAGCGGGCTTTCCGCCAATATCATATTTTATGTACTTTTATATTTTATGTTATATGTCTCGCAAGAAACACAAATCGGGTCTCGCCGACCCACTTTTACTCTCTCGCGGGTCGGATAATACATTTCCGCCCGCATGCTGTATATTTGAATTTCCCTTACCTGTAATAAAGTCAGTTGCTGCTCGGCATTCGTTGCAGTAACTTCTCCGCTCATACAGCTTGCAGACTCCACCTACATTCCAGCTCCGCCCAGACTCCTCCCACCTGCAGCCGCCGACCAATGAGAAGCCAGGACTAAAACCTACAAGCTTCTTTGCAGGATTTCAAGCTTGTGCTTCTCGGCCACTAGCCAATCATTTTGCTGGATACTCTCCCTGCATTTTAGCCCTGCTGACTTTATAGTCGGTGCGCTAAGCAAGGAATAATAAGACTTGAGAGAGCTCTCTCACTGTTTTATAAGTAATTTCAAGACTAATTTCACTCCTCTTTTTCTCTAAAAAATAACCTTCTCTCACTAACACCGTCTCTCTTGTGGAACATTTGGTAGCCATTGTGGTCTTCAAAACTCCAATAGAAGCAAGGCTCAAGAGGCAAAACGTTCTACTGTTGCAATACTACATTGCAAGTAGCATAGGGAAAACGTAGGCTGGCGCCTTCCATAAGCCAGAACTCATTCTAATTGATAACCAAGCCCTTCAGGCAACAGTCACACACATATAACCACACCCCACAGACCATCTCTCTCTACTTGAAATATAAAGACATGGCATCCTCACCCTCATCATCTCCCACCAAACCGTCAACCTCCAAGACACCAATGACAATGACTAGAAGACGGACCAGATCAACCGGCAGCACCCCTGACGACAACTCTCCAAAAATACAGAGACCAAGACTTCACTCTCCCCAAGAATACTCTCTAGATGACAACCCCTCACAGACAAATAAACAACCCCTCCAACCATTCCCAACCCTGGACAGCTCTGATGAACACAACACAACACAAGGAAACGATGACGATGAATACCAGGTAGCCCACAACAGAAAGAAACTAAGGAAAATGAGAAAGACACCAAACACCACATACACACAACCTCCTGCAATATCACAAGACAACACACAAATACACACACAATCCTTAACTGAATTCCCTCCACTACACAAATTTAAAGTAATCCCCACTCCCGATCAGACGACATATACAGCAATAAAAGAACTTGAAAACAAACAACCCGCCATACAAATAACTGCCAAACCTAGCAACAGAAGACAATTCATAATCTCACCCAAAAACCAGGAATCAGCAGACATCCTCAAAAACGACAAAAACTTCCAGTACCTAGACCCCACACAGAAAACTGAAAAAGGCATAATATGTGGATACCCGACATCCTTTCCAGTGGACCCTATCAAGAAGCTCCCAGGAGTGTTACATGCAGAAAGATGCCTAAACAAGGCAAAAGAACCTTCTAAGAAGGTCCTTGTTACTTTCCAAGGTAAAAGGCCCCCTGTTGTAGACATCCCAACATGGGGCAAATACTACACAGAAGTTTTCACACCCGAACCCTTAAGATGTTTCAAATGCCAAAGATTTGGCCATCACCAACATGAGTGCACAGCCAAACCTATATGTGGCGTATGCAGTGGGAAGCACCCAACAAGGGACTGCATCGATAGGCACAAAAGGAAAGAAGCAACAACAGCCAGATGCCCCAACTGCCACAAAGGACACCATGCATGGTACAAAGGCTGCATGGAGAGACTTAAAAGGATCTGGAAGATGAAAGGATCTCCCCCCCCCCCCAACCGACCACAGCACAACCAAATCACACACAATACACATCACAATCACAACCACCTACCATACCAGACAGCATGAACCCCAAAGAGATCTCGCCAAACAATGGCAGCAATCAACCCAACAACACACACACAAACCAGAACCACCACAATCACAATCACAAAAACCCCAACACCACCAGCACACACACAAAACAGGACCACCACAATCACAAAAAACCCCACACCACCAGCCACCTATTCAGAAACAGCAAGCAACCCCAATGACCCCCCATGTCAGCCGAGACCCCAGACTCACAAATGGCACACTATACACACAGACAAACATGCCCGTCACAGACGCCAAGGCGACTTCCTCCCTACCTTACTCCACACCAAAACAGCCACTCCTCCCCACCCCACCCAATCATCACACCATGCCCTCTTCCTCCCACCCCGTACATGAGAGTAGCACCTGTACTGGTAGTCGGGGCAGTGCCCCAGAGCCCCCCATCAACAGTCACTGTAGTAACACAAGTTCTCCGCCACTTACTCCCAGAGCAAAACACTAGTATCATTGATAAACTAAAATGGAGCAAAACAATCAAAACCCAAACAACACCCCAAACGACGAAAACAGCACACACACAACCCTAAAAATCCTTCAATGGAACATAAACAGAGCCCCCCATCAACAGTCACAATTACATCCTCACACGCAAAGAACTCAGGAGAGAAATAGCATCTGTAGTAACACAAGTTCTCCGCCACTTACTCCCAGAGCAAAACTTTACACCAGATCTCAGGAAAACACTAGTATCATTGATAAACTAAAGTAGAGCAAAACAATCAAAACCCAAACAACACCCCAAACGATGAAAAAAGCACACACACAACCCTAAAAATCCTTCAATGGAACATAAACAGTGCCAACTCAAAATACGCCACGCTGCAATCACAGGTGCTTGTAGAAAAACATGACATTGTCCTCCTACAGGAAACTCTTGTTAAAGAAACCAACAAATTCTCATTTCAGGGATTCACAGTATACAAAACCCCACACACAAATGAAAACAGAGGTTTAATCACCCTGGTGAAAGCAACAACTCCATCAGAGAAAATAAGAAACATAGACTGTGGGCAAGGCATTGAAACGCTAAGCATCCAGATAAGACTAGAAAATACCTCACTAGTCATTCACAACATATACAAAGGCCATGGCAAAATCCTTGAAGGAGAGAACCTCTTCAGTGCTGCCTCCAGAGAAAACACATTCTTTGCAGGAGACTTTAATGCTCATCATCCATGCTTACGATCCAAACAACATACAAATGCAGCAGGCAGACACATACATCTGCTTTTGGAAGAATTTCCTGAAGTAGCACTGCTAAATGACACAAACGAAGCTACTCACCTCCGAGGAGGCAGACTAGACCTGAGCTTCGTATCCCAAAACCTGATGGAAGAATGCGCATGGAAAGTGCACCCAATACTAACCAGCGATCACTTTGCAACTGAAACCAGCATGAAAATAACAAAAATTCCCCCTCCACCACCCCCGCCAGCAGGATGGAGACCAGACCTGGCAAACTGGCCCACATTTGAAAACCATATGACTGTGTGGGCAACACAGTACCTCCAAACTCCGGCCCAAAACATGAACACGCTTCAGGAGGACTTTGTGAGTAGCCTGCATAATGCAGCAAACATCTCCATGCCTAATAAAACTTTTACCGCTAACCAAACCCCCCACAAGGACAGCTGGTACTATAACACAAGAATCAAGGAAACATAAACAAGCAACTCTCCCCACGCAAAGAACTTGAAATACTCAAGCAAAAAGTCGAATGCAGACAAAATGCCATGAGAAGGATCACCTCTCTACAACAGGGAGCAGTATATCACGCCCTTAGAACGGTTGAGTATGCCGCACCTGTTCTCACCAGTCTCACAAGCACAGAGCAAAAGAGCCTTGAAGTAATTCAAAACAATGCCCTGCGACTCATCACAGGTGCTCCAATGTGGAATAACTTATGCATTCTGAGACATGAAACAAAACTACAGTCTCTGACATGCAGAATAGACCAGAGATACACATCCATCCTGCTAAAAACCTTAAAAAATGAAAGGAACTGTCCACTAAAAAGAGAGATAAAAAAGTGCATTGATCTCCATGAAGAACTAGACCCACCCAAGACATACGCTGGCAACCTTTTAGAAACAATGAGAAGAGTAGGCATGCAAAAGCATGCTGCTGACATCAGAGAAGACTCTACTCTCACTGAGTATGTAGAACCAGCATCCTGGAAACCAGAACTCTTCAATATCAACTACACAGTCCTCCCGGCAAGCAAGGAAGCATGCACCATTCAACAGCTGAAACAAGCAGCACAAGATTCAATAAGGAAAACAACAGCCACAAATGAATACTTTACAGATGGATCAGTAGACCTCAGCATTCCTGCGGCAGCCGCAGGAGTCTACTCAACATCACTAAAAGGAAGCTGGAGGCTCTCAGACAATGCCTCCACTCTACAGACTGAGCTGATAGCAATCGCTAAAGAGCTAGAAGACTCGCAACACAAACTAGGAAACACAACTATCCACACCGACTCGAAAGGAGCAATACAAGCCATCACAAAAGGCAAGGCAAAAGAAAATATCAAACTCCTGACAAGTATATGGGCAATTACCAACATCCACCAAACCAGAAACAGACAGATAACTCTCAACTGGATTCCAAGTCACATAGGAATCCAAGGAAATGAGGAAGCAGACTCCCTAGCAAAGAGTGGGTTACACATCAACAACATGAGTATTAAAATCAGCCACTCACTGACTCAACATAAAAGCAAAGCCGCAGCATACTGTCAAGTACAAGAAGAAAGCAAAGTCAGGAGAGCGGTCTTTGGAGGCTCTAACACGGCAAAGTGGTATGTAGACACCACCAGTCCGCAACCACATGACATTCCCAAAGATATGTCAAGAGCGCTAGCAGTCATAATTCATTGTCTAAGGCTTGGATACCAATGCACTTGGCAAAAGATAGTATTCGATCCCAAGCCATGTAAGTACTGCGAAAGAATTCCAGAAGAACCTCTAGAACACTACCTCTTAGACTGTCCAGAAACGGAGCAACTAAGAGATAGGTAGATAGGAAATGAACGCACAACCACTCAAATCACAAAGCACATTCTAGCAAACACCCATGAATTAGCAGGTTTCCTATGTTCCTACCCACCACCAAGGTAGGAACAGAACACTACCCTGACGGACAGCACATGGTGCCAACAATCATGACCACTACCCCATCCTAAAAATATAAACCTCTTTAAAAGACATCCTCATTCAGCTCTTGCCTCCTTCATCACCCCTCCCCTCACATTCATCACTATCCCTCCACCACACTCACCAGACAACACACACCTTGAAGAAACCGGACCGGAAAAAGGAATATGTCTCAGAATTTCACGAGCTACCTTACTAGCTAACTGTGCCTACAACTCAAACCTCCTACTAGCCAACACTTACTACTATCTAGCTTTCCCTACGACTGAAGGGTACCTTAGGGTTTAAAGGGTTTCAACCTTGCCCATCAAATCCTTCATTCAATATTAAATCACCTTCACCACATCATTCATGTATCACCAATAAAGTTGCTTATCCTAAGCATCTCACATCTCAAACTAATATGACATACGGGCTGCTCTAGGAGCAAGAGCCCGTGCTGGCACAAGGCCAGCTTAATCTTAAACAACAACAAACAACGTAATGAAGTCAGTACACTACTACCTGCCTCTTTGTCCACACTTCACAAAACAATCGAAGGCATGCAGAAGCTGAAAGCGGCGTCAGTTTGTTTATTACAGAGCCGGGTTACTTTTACAGTAGTAAAAATATCGTAAAAAGCAATTATCACTAGATTGGTATTTTGCCGTAACAAAAATAAAAGTGATTTGGACAGATCGAGTGTAAGTGAAAGAAAAGGGGGATTAATCATCCCAGATCAGCTTATAAGTCCATGGTAAGCAGAGCCGTTCTTCCTCTCTCTCTCTCTCTCTCCTCTCTCTCTCTCTCTCTCTCTCTCTCTCTCTCCGAACACTGACTCGAGCAAGCGTTTTTTTTTACCGTGTTGCATTTGTTTTCATGTTTTATCATTGTGTTAAATATAAATTTTTACGTACATATTATATAGTAAAGATTTTACTGCCTCTTCTTCTCTAATCAACAATACCACGACGCACGATAACTAAAAAATCCTTCATTCATTATTCCTAAAAAATATAAACGCTACCTCCCTCTACATCAAATTAGCTGTGTATCACCGCAATGACGAATGATTTTGTTAATCATTTGTGCTAAGTTTTATTGTGAAAGGCTTTGTTCTTTCATTTACTATTTTATTAGTATTGTTCAACTCAAGGTACAAAGAGTATAGGAGGTCTTGTCAGCGCTGACCCAAAATAAGCTTCTGCCAGGTCGAGAGCGTGACGTCAACTCAACCTCGCCCAAGGCTACCACGAGGAAGGTCCTTTATTAACCCAATGGACAACAGCAAATACTATACGTGTTTGCGAATGGTCTACATCTAGTTAAGCTTTTTAGAAATAATTTTCTTGACCATGGATTCATATTGCCGGATGGTACAGTTGCCTCAAAGTGTTTCTTAACCCCGTCCCCTTCTGTTTCATGATACTGGTCTGGTAACACAGGAATGAAGCCTGTTTGTCTTGCAACGACGGATGTGAATGGTCGAGCTATTGATGACATGTTCAAATTTTCTAATCACTACTGTAGACAATATGTTAATGATATACGAATAATAGTTCACATTACCAGTGAACTGAGTCGATGTTAAACAAATAGAAAAATAGTATAGTAACAGAGCAATAAAAATAGCAATGGTAAAAATCATATTCAGTCCTTATTAACCATAATCGTCAACCTTTGTTCCATTCAGGTGTGGCTGTGCAGGCGCTTTCTGGGATCCTACTTTTGTTATATAGACCATTATTAGGTGTCAATTTCAGAAAGTTATTTGAATGGAAATACGCTTTGGATTTACACAATCCATCTATTTATAAAGTAATGAAATTATAAACCGCAAATACCAAGACCTATAAATATAATTTCATAAAGGCAACTATGATAGCCATTGACAGGTTACGATATGGAAGGCTTTGGGGGAAAAGTATAGACCACCAGACGTATAAAGGAACTAATGTATCCAGTGTGTTGTCACTCATACTTGTTTTTTTATTCGAGCCACTTCTCACCAGAGTAGCCTATATGGAAATTTCCCTGGCCGGTATTTAACTCGAGTCATCCGAGTAACAACACACCTTAACCACCCTGATGGTCCTTATATACCAACCCAAGAGTGAATAAAAAGGAATAGTTTGCAGTCGATATGAGTTTTCATTTCACGTCTTTTGTCTCGTGGGATTCGTGACTGGATTTCTTGTCGCTTCAGTCTCGACTTTGTTGACTATTTATGATCCCGTGGATTTGTCAGTTCAATGAATTCAAGATACATTTTGCTAATTTTGCGTCCTTGTGCATTAATTCTATTTTTATTTTTAATAAAATTCTAATTGAATCTGAATTTGATTAGTTTTTTGTTTGTGAAAATGAGCACCAAACTAATCTTGAAGGGAACACGTAGTTCATTTGGCTACATCCAAACATGAAAAAATATGAATAATTTATTCATACTTTTTCATGTTTAAAAAGCATTGTTCCTGATTCCAGTAACTGCAGCTTTGTATTATCCTGACCCTTCCCTGATTAGAGCATCAGTGTCTATTTTTGCTTTCCTTATCGTTAGGATCAAATTTAATGAGAGTCCGTTTAACCAACGGCTCCCCCACCACCATTACTGATTCTCCAGCCGCCACCCGCCCCGCTCCGCCGTCCCTTACCTATCCTCCAGTCCCACCCTCCTTCCATCCTCAGGTAGCCCTGCAACCTCCCAGGTCACTCGTGACGAGATATGGTGTGGAAAAATCAGTAATCCCAAAATTTCAATGGTCACATGACCGTTCTTTCCCCTCTTTTACAAAGCTCAGGAACTACAGTCTAATAAATTCTCTTTGCCTTTGCTTAAAGGTCAACCCTTGATATTCTAATATCTTGCTTTTTGTTCTTGATTTTTTGGGAGGGGGTTTTGGTTTGGTCATAGCACCTAACTCATTCATTCTCCTCATGATTAGAAAGCAGCAGTACTTAGGTCTAACAGAATTTAGTGTTGCCCTTGACGTGGTAGCCAAAAGGCTTCTACAAATGATTAACCTGTTATTTAATTTTCTGAGTAAATTTGATTTCACCAAGCTTAATTTTTCTTTCGAAGCAATGAAATCCGTTACAACCTATTATATATGTTTGTAAGATGCAGATAAAGCTTTCGGACAGCTCAGGATATAATCATGAGATGAAAGTGTTTTTGAAAGTAAAACAACAGGATGCACAAACTTTTTGTTCCTTCTTTTGGTGCTTTTCCTGTCAATCATGAACATCTTAAGCAGGTCAACGCCAACCAAACCTACATATGAGAAGTGAAAGACGTTTTACATACACACACTGCACTGAAAGTGGTGTAGAGACCACAGGGCTGTATTCTTCTGACCTTAGCCTAGGCCTATGTCTGATATCAGAATACCATGACTGAAACTGACATAGTCTCTTTGTCTTCAGGCCTCGAAAATTTAGGCCGAGGCCACAATTTATATAATGTATGTCATTGGTTTCAATACTAAAAGGCCAGATTCTTCTGACCTTGGCCTAGGCCTACATGTTGAGCAGGACATTCATTGAATGACTCATTAACTTAGTCTAGGGTTCTATGTCCTTGATGATTTAATCTGAAGCCACAATATATTTGATGTGTTTTAACAGAGACTAAACACTGTTCTGCATTGAAGTCTCCAGGTATATAGATAACTACTTAACCCTTATTAGACAGGTAAATATATCAATAAGCTGCTAATTAAGCTGGGTAAACTTTGAGGTGGGCCAGTTTATGAAACAATGCATCAATGGAAAGAGGAAGATATGCAGGAACATGGATAACTACTTACTAGGGAGTGGCATTGAAGTCTCCATGAATATTGATAACTATGTACTTTCTGGAGGCAGCATTGAAGTCTCCATGAATATCGATAACTACTTACTGAAGAGAAGCATTGAAGTCTTGAGGAATATAGATCACTACTTACTGGAGAGAACCATTGAAGCCTCCAGGAATGTTGATAGCTACTTACTGGAGGCAGCATTGAAGTCTCCATGAATATGGATAACTACTTACTGGAGAGAAGCATTGAAGTCTCAATGAATGTAGATAATTACTTACAGAAAAGAGGCATTGAAGTCTCCAGGAATATGGATAACTATTTACTGGAGATAAGCATTGAAGTCTCCTGGAATATGGATAACTGCTTACTGGAGGTAGCATTGAAGTCTCCCGGAATATGGATAACTACTTATTAGAGAGTGGCATTGAGGTCTCCATTAATGTAGATAGCTACTTACAGGAGAGAAACATTGAGGTCTCCAGGAATATGGATAACTACTTACTGGAGACAGCATTGGAGTCTCCAGGTCACAGATAACTACTTACTAGAGACAGCATTGTAGTCTCCAGGAACACAGATAACTACTGACTAGAGGCAGCATTCAATTCTCCAGAAATATGGATATCTACTTGCTGGAGGCAGCATTGAAGTCTCCAGGGATATGGATAACTACTTAGTGGAGGCAGCATTGAAGTCTCCAAGGATGTAGATAACTACTTACTGGAGGCAGCATTGCAGTCTCCAGGTCACAGATAACTACTTACTGGAGGAAGCATTGAAGTCTCCAGGTCACAAATAACTACTTAGTGGAGGGAGCATTGAAGTCTCTAGAACACAGATAACTACTTAGTGGAGACGGCATTGAAGTCTCCAGGGATGTAGGTAACTACTTACTGGATTCAGCATTGAAGTCTCCAGGAATGTAGATAACTACTTAGTGGAGACAGCATTGGAGTCTCCAGGACACAGATAACTACTTACTGAAGGCAGCATTGAAGTCAGTCCCAAGGGCACCAGAACTAAACTTACTTAGTGGAGGCTGCATTGAAAGTCTTCCAGGTCACAGATAAACCTACTTTGGAGGCTGCAATTGAAGTCTTCCAGCGAACAGATAAAACTATTTAGGTGAGGCAGGATTGGAGTCTCCGCGGACACAAGATAACTTACTTAGTGGGAATGGCTGCATTGAAGTCTCCAGGTCACAGATAAACTACTTAGTGGAGGCTGCATTGAAGTCTCCAGGACACAGATAACTACTTACGTGGAGCAGCAATTGGAGTCTTCCAGGTCACAGATAACTACTTAAGTGGAGGCCTGGGCATTGAAGTCTCCAGGTCACCAGTAACCTACTTAGGTGGAGGCAGCATTGGAGTCTTCCAGGTCCAGATAACTACTTAATTGGAGGCCAGCATTGGGGACGTCTCAGTATGTTAGATAATACGTAGTTGGAGGCGCATTGGAGTCTCCAGGTCACAGATAACTACTTAGTGGAGACAGCATTGGAGTCTCCAGGTCACAGATAACTACTTACTGGAGGCAGCATTGGAGTCTCCAGGAATATGGATAACTACTTACTGGAGGCAGCATTGGAGTCTCCAGGTCACAGATAACAACTAAGTGGAGGCAGCATTGAAGACTCCAGGTCACAGATAACTACTTACTGGAGGCAGCATTTGAGTCTCCAACAGGAGGCTATGTTATTTCATGTTATTTGGCGAAAATGTTCTAATGGTCTCTCTTATGATTATTCTTCTTAACATAGAATGAATAACCTACATCTGACTATTAATTTAATTGTCGAATAGCTTAGAGTATTTAGAATTATAAAAAGAGAGAAAGTAAAGGCAGCATTGCTATAGGTTAAGGGGCCTGACTGCGGTTATTGTGACGTCACGCACCAAGCCGTTTAATCTTGTACCCCAGTTTAAGCCAAGGTCTAAAGAGATTCTTTAGACCTTGGTTTAAGCTGCACATGACAAGACCTTATTCTCTATAGTCTAAACCTTGGTTCAACTAGAGAGCACTGGCTCAATTAAGACTTTTTTTTTTCCTTTTTTCTGCATTGCATTTGATTGTTTTCACATTTAATCATTACGTTCAATTTATTGGGAAATAACATTTTATTTATTATGTGAATTGGTACTGCTTTTACTTACATATTATAGTAAAGATTTTACGGCCTCTTCTCTCTTCAACAATACCACGACGCACGATAACTTAAAATCATTCATTCATTATTACTAAAAAACATAAACGCTACCTCCCTCTACCTCAAGTTAGCTGTGTAAAAACCACTGTAGTACCATGACTAAGGTTGAATGTTATTCTTTCTTTTTCCTATTCTTCCATCGCAATGAAAGTTTTGTTACCCAACTGGAAGAATTTTAGTTGTAACAAGAATATTGAAGGAGGTAATAAATATGATGGCAAACTGAAGCACCTGCAATAAAAACTTAATATTGTATTATATAATAATTTTGCATATACGTATTGTATAAAAGACACAGATATGCATCTGTTCAGCCACCCCATTATACTATAGCTTCACGGTAATCAAAATACCCTTCATATTAATTAAGTAACATGTCTGACAGAAAAGGATACAACTTTCAGAATATTATACCAGGTGTTTCGAAATTAGAGCCGCCCCCCTCCTCCACAGAACAAATGGAAAGTTATGAAGTTTTCTGCTATAGCCTATCTCCAAGTACATTATCTTAAGTTTTTATTAAGCTATTTTTCATTTTACATTTCTTGTATTTTCAGACTGAGTGACGGAGTTAGATACAGCCATGGCTAACGACTGGAAGGAAATCAGATGGACTGACCGAATCTGGGCTATAACCTTCAGAGAGTCCAGGGATGCTGGCGCATCCTTCATTTCACGTTCCTGGATAGCTAAATACATTAAAAAGAGATGAATCCTTTGTTAAAAGAAACTGGAACCAAAATCCATATGATTGCCATCACAAAAAGAGTGAGAATCTTGGAAGGTCTGAAGTCCTTTCTCAGGAGTCAAAAGACATCATAGCTGAGGCAGTGGGTAGACCAAGAGTCTTTACATAAATTGGTGCTTGAACTAGAAACAAAAAGGGGAAAGAAAAGAAGTTATAGAGCTGTATATCGTGAGTTGAAAAAATCTGGTATCAAGCCATTTCATGTTATCAGCAAGCCCATCACCCAGCAACAGAGAAGACTGTGCATGGTTTTGTGGTTCATTTCTTAAAGATGACTTTCTCCATGTTGCCATTAGATGAATTCTTCATTTACACAGTCAGGAAGACAAATCATAAAAATGACATCATTTGGGCTGCAAAGTTTGATGATATCAGCGATGACATGTGCTATCACCAAGTTGTGAAATTTCCTGAATGTTTGGGAATTTTTCTCTGTTTCAAGGCCAAACGGTTAATGTGGATCATCATAGCAACTGAACAAAGTAATTTGACCTGCCTTGATTTCTGCTAACTTTAAACTCATTCCCCACTACATACACCTGTACAACTTTGTATTTCATTCATTCTCTGTAAACAACTACTGGTTTATAGAACATTGTAATGCTGAAGTAAACAATAACAGCAGAGTATCTTTCCATCTCCTCCTGGAATTGAATTTATAAAATTTGTGGCCATTTGCCACACGCCGGAGCCAAAGGCCATTCAGCGCATATATATCAACGGGATATATTTACTAATAAAAGATACACTTATATAATTAAATCAAATTCAAATTAAAATACTCAATTAAATATCATAAAACAAATGGATTTCCTTAAGAAATTTAAAAATCTCCTCTGTGGGAGCACCCTCTCCTAAAATATCTGACAAAGGTTTGTTGGTGAAACCAAACCGACGTCTATGATTAAAATAAAGAGGACAGTCAACAAATATATGCCTCACTGTAATGCCAACATTACAATTGGAGCATTGAGGAACCTGCCTCTCTGCTCCACTAGTTAAAAGATACCTGTGTGTGAAAAATGTATGCCCTATACGCAGGCGTGTTAAAACTATACTAGATCTTCTATCCATCCCAACAGAAGGTGACCAGGGATGAACAGAAGGTCTGATCGATTTCAGCTTTAAATTGTTATGTAAGTTGGACCAGTGATTCTGCCACTAGTCCTACAAAATGATTTAATAAAAAGTTTAAAATCTTCACAGGGAACCCTCACAGAGTGGGAAGCCCGGGAGGAAGCTGCCTGCTTAGCGGCTGTATCAGCCAGCTCATTACCACGAATTCCCACATGCGAGGGAACCCAACAAAACTTCACACTGATGTGTTTTCGAGAATGCAGGAGGACCAGCCAATCCTGCACCTCTTGAATGAGTTGATTAGATGGCATCAACTTCTGTAGTGCAGATAGAGTACTTTGGGAATCACAATAAATAATATATGAGTCCCTAGTGCTACCTGTACTAAAAATAAATTTTAAAACACTAAAAATAGCATAAATCTCAGCATTAAAAATTGAGAAGTTAATAGGGAGGCTTTTTTTAATTGTTCTCTCACCGATGATGACAGAACATCCAACTCCATTTGCTGATTTTGACCCATCTGTATATACAGCAATCGAGTTACTATGCTCAGAAACATGGGCCAAGAAGCTACTTTTAAGCTGAACACTTGAGCTGATCTTTTTGTTGTCGCTAATTTGGCAAATATCTAAAGCAGGCCTACACCATGGAGGGAATTTAGAAAATGTTGTTTCCATAACCAGTGGAGGAATAAGGCCTACCTCTCTTGCACTGATGTTTAATCTAACTTCAAGGGGCTTAGGTAAGTAGTTTAGTTTGTTGGTGCTCTGTCAACAGGATGTTTTATATACTTAAAATTTGGATTAGACTGAGAGGTTAGTGCTCGTGACAAATATCGGAGACCCTGTTCCTCCCTCCGAATGAAGAGAGGAGGAAAACCAGAATCTACATAAAGGCTCTCCACAGGAGACGTTTTAAAAGCACCTGTACAAATACGCAATGCCATATTGTGTACTACATCCAGCTTGCCTAACAAGGTCTTACATGCCGAGCCATAAATCTGAGATCCATAATCAATCTTACTCAAGCATAGGGCCTGATAAATTCTTAATAAAGTAGTACGGTCAGCTCCAAAATTCAGGTTACTAACAACTTTAAGAATATTGCACCGTTGTTTAACATTAACTGCAGTCTCATTTATATGTTCAGCAAAAGTCAATTTTTTGTCAAAAATAATTCCTAAATATTTGACTTTATCTTCATAAAGCAATATAGAACCTTCTAAAAACAAGGTTGGAATCTCTTCCCTTCTTCGTGTTCTGCAAAAACGTATAGCTTTAGTTTTTTCTGCAGAAAATTTGAAACCTTTACTATTAGCCCAGGAAGTAGCAGCATTAATTGCAAACTGAATTTTAGTACAAGCTTCAACTGCAGTAGCTCTACTACAGACGATAACAATATCATCCGCGAATGCTTGACCAGTTACTCCAGCAGGGAGATGTTCAAGTAAACCATTAATGGCAATATTAAAAAAGGTTGGACTAAGCACACTCCCTTGTGGAATGCCTTCTTCCTGAAGATACTCTGATGAGAAGGTAGAACCAATTCTAACTTTAAGGTACCGGTCAGACAGGAAGTCTTTGGCAAAATTAAACATATTGCCACCAATACGCCATTCAACCAGCTGCATTAAAATACCAACCCTCCAAGTAGTATCAAATGCTTTTTCCAGATCAAAGAACACGGCAATTGTTTGATTTTGGACTGCAAAAGCATTCTGAATCTCACGTGTGAGACATAATAAGGGATCCAATGTACTTCTATTCTTGCGAAAGCCAAATTGGCTCTTCGACAACAGGTTCTTTGTTTCTAATAACCATATCAGACGAAAATTCACCATTCGTTCATAAATCTTGAAGACACAGCTGGTAAGAGCAATAGGCCTATAACTTTTGGGATGACTAGGGTCCTTACCGGGTTTAAAAAAGGAAGGAACTATAACAGAGTTTTTCCACAACTTATATGAAGTCCCTGAGCACCAGAATTCGTTTAAAACATCGACAAAGAATTTTTTTGACTCCAGAGGTAAGTGAGAAATCATTGCATAAATAATATCATCTTCTCCAGGTGATGTTGGAGAGGACAAAGATAAGGCATATTCGAATTCGACAATACTAAATGGAAGGTTATATGCCTCAGAATTTGAACAAACAGGCGGATTAACTATAGTCATGTTTCTAATATTGCGAAATTCAGGGGAGTAGTGACTGGGGCTTGAAATGCTTGAAAAGTGCCGAGCAAAGGCCTCTGCCACCTCTCTTGCATCCGATATAACTACCAAGTTGATTTTCAAAATAGGTAAAGGAGAAGGAGAAAATTTCCCTAGTAATTTACGGATTCTATCCCAAACCAGAGAAAGTGGCGAGTTATACTTTAATTCTGATATGTACTTGATGAAGGATTCCCTTCTTGCTTCTTTAAAGACTTGCTTTTGTTTGGCGAGGTTTCTCTTGTATATTATTCTATTAACTAAGACAGGACGCCTTCGATATCGCTTGTAACTGGCTCTTGCAATTTTCCTACTCAAGGCACATTTACTATTCCACCAAGGTACCAGTGGACGACGGGGTTTCCCTGATGTTTTAGGAATTGACATCATTGCCCCTCCAATCATTATACTAGCGAGATATTCGTAGGCAGCTGAGGGGCAAGGAAATTCATTGGCCTTACGATTGACTTTGGTAGATTTTTCATACAGCTGCCAATCTGCCTCCTTTATCTTCCACTTGGGTAAAGATGGGGAGGGTGTATTTTGTACATACTTAAGATGGATGGGATAGTGGTCGCTCCCATAGAGATTTTCATCCACTGACCACTTATAGTCTAATCGTAATGACGACGAACATATTGTAAGATCAATTGCTGAACAAGAGTTATGGGCTACATCAAACCTTGTAGGAGAACCGTCGTTCATTAAAACTACATCATTGCAATCTATTAATCTTTCAATTATAAGACCACGGTGATCACACCTACCTTCCCCCCACAAAGTATGTTTTGCGTTAAAATCCCCCATCAGAATGAAAGGTTGAGGTAGTTGGTCTAAAAGTGATTGCAAATCTTCAACCTCTAATTGTCTTGGATTGCCAGCTCTGTCCACCAATCGAGTTTCTAGGCCAGGTTCTAGATAAAGAGAGCACAGAGTGACCCATTTATTGATGAAAACCTGTGTTGCACAAGCTTGCAGTATGGAGTCTAATTTGATAACTTTTTGTGGTAATGACTTGGCCCGCAATAATACATGTACCACCATGAGAACGTTCACCTACAGGTGGTGGAGATCTGTGAAAAATAAAGTTTTGTCCACAATTAGGAGAAACATTACCAAGTTTAGTCTCTTGCAAACAAAGGGCAGCTAAATTATGCTCCTTGAAAAGGACCCGGACCTGTTCTCTGTTTGAATGGAAACCTCTTATGTTCCACTGACATAGAGCCATTATTTACTATTAGATTTTTTTTTTTTTTTTTTTTTTTTTTTTTTTTTTTTTTTTTTTTTTTTTTTTACTTTTTGGTTTTTTGGACTTGGATTGGGCTGGTCTGGAAAGACTTGGTCTTGGTCTTTGTTTCAAAGAGGAACTAGGCAGATCCTCAAGAGACCTGCTATTTCCTCTCTTGGGAACCCTACTATGGTGTGGGGATATAGGTGGAGATGATAATGGAGTGCAGGGTCTCTTATTTCTAAGAGGCACCATCTCTGCAGCGTGCACCTGAGCCTTATGAGGTGCACTGATCAAGGTGTCATTCTGGGACATACCCAGATCAGGCAGCGAGGCTGCCTATGAGGCTTCTACATTAGAAGCCCGAGAGACCTCCCAGAAGCCCAGAGGAGGCCCATCGGGAGGGACAAAGGGGCCTTCTTGGATGAAGGCGGAGATGCTGAATGTACTTCGAGCTCAGAAGGGGATAGCTGAAGCTTTGACTTTGAAGTTGGTATTCTAGATAGATCTTTTATATTAGATTTTCCACTTTTTACTACTTCACTATATTGAGGTCTTGGAAACAAAAGTCTTTTTGCCTGGCTAATACTTAGATGTTCAGCATGAGCTTTCTCTATGGCTAACACTTCTTTTTTAAATGACTCACATTCATTATGCCTTGCATTATGATTTCCCTTACAATTTATACATAATACTGGGGTAGTACATTCGCCTTCATGCTTTTTTAAGGAGCAGGCAGCACATAGCTGGTTCCTAGTACATACCTTTGCCGAGTGACCATATCCAAAACACATGAAACATTGGAGTGGTCTATGCTTAAAAGGTCTAACACGAAATCTCTCCTTGTCAATATATATATAATCAGGAACTTGATCATTATTAAAAGTGAAAATAATCATTCTTGATCTTGGAACCTTGAAAATCTTCCACACTTTATCATCGCACATTTCCAGCAATTCCTCGTCAGGCAGTTCATATAGGTCTTGACTGAATACTACTCCCTTGGCATAACTAAAACTATAGTGTGGTTTGACCTCTTTTATCATATCAGTATTTTTCAACTTAGAGATCATGTGACCTTGTCTATAAGACTTAGCATGAACCAAAAAACTATTCTTTCCAAACCTCGTAATATCAGAGTTGGTCATTGTTCCTGCCAATGTTCTCAAATGTTTCCTGAAGTGGAAAAGATTGCAAAATTCTGATTTTGTAGAAACAATTAGCCACCTGGACAAAGGTAATTTGACCGCTGCCTTGATTTCCTTGCTAACTTTAAACTCATTCCCCACTACATACACCTGTACAATTTCTTTGTATTTCATTCATTCTCTGTAAACAACTACTGGTTTATAGAACATTGTAATGCTGAAGTAAACAATAACAGCAGAGTATCTTTCCATCCTCCTCCTGGAGATGAGAATACATTAGAAAATCAGAGAAGATTGTAAAAACTGAATATGGAATAAACAATTTTACACTGAATAAAAAGAATTTTTAGAAAATAATATATAAGGTGGTACTGTATATACTCACTGAAAACTAAAATTTCTGAGATGGCATGTTTTCAGTACCTGATTGCAATTAGTTCTACTGTGTGCAAGAATCACTGTGAAGTAAAAAGAATCTATGAATTCTCTTGATAAATAGCAGAAAAAATATTTGGTATAAAAGAAAAATACAGCCAAATAATTTTAGAACTATTTAATTCACATTTATAACAATTATATATATATATGTATATATATATAGATAGCAATGCTTGTAATTTCCGTGAACTAATTTTCTAACCATTAAAAATGGTTATAAGTCATTACAACCTATAACTTAATTTTCATGGAAACCTACAAAAAGAAAGAAATACACGTTCACAAAGTCATCCAAATCATGTCACAAACTGGTACTGTAAATGAAAAGGAAGGAGGAATACTTCCATAACATACTTCAAATATAAAACTTAATTACTTGAATGTATATCATCTATAGTAACGTGTTGAAAATGTCGGCTAAAGTGATACAAGGCTCCTTACTGTTACCAAGAAAATAAATTTTCTACTCTTTTATTATTGCCTGAATATTTCATTGGATATACTTTTATTACTGTATATTTGATAAGATAAATGCTATCAAGCCAAATTTTATCATTAAAGAAACTAAAACTAGACCATACAAGCTACAGTTTTTTTGAAAATATTAATAAATTTACAATTCATCTTTACATGGAAGGGGAAGTCACCCTTAGGTTAACTAAATCAAAAGCAATTTAAATTTCAACATTCACAAGTCAAAAATTTACAAGAGCATGCTTATCACAATCATACATAGTAACATCCAGTACACCACATAAGAATGTTTACACAACCTAAAGAACCCACAGATAACAATGCTCAGCTTATTTCAAAGAAATTTTAACTCCTATTACACTTTTTTATGGCAAATTACCAAAGTTATGTTGTGGAAACATTATTCCATTGGATAATTCCTCATAAACTTGATTTACATATAAAGATTTTCAGAAACAAAGCTGGTACTTTCCACAGTAACTGGATCCTACTCCTTAGATTCACTTTAACCAAGTGACCATAGTTATTTTAACATGTAACCTTACTTTAATATGAATCAACCTCAAGTTGTGAAAGGAGGCTAATAGATAAAACAGTGGAACACTACTTGTACTGGAAAACTTAAAATATAAAACAATAAAAAGTTTCAAAAATATATATATAAAAGAAAACTTACAACACTGTAAGGGCATCGGCCAGGGGAAAGGTCTGCTGAAATTTACATTATCGTTTTCTCTTGTCCTATGGATTACCGCACGTACACAAATATTTACCTTAACATGAGCAAAACTCTTTCCTATATTTCAGTACTATTACATATAATTTTTCTTCATTTTGAAATCTTCTATTCTTATTTGTAAATCAGTTTGAAAAGTTCAAAACCCACATAATGTTTCAATTTAAAAAAATTGGCTTTTATATTTTCATATATAGTTTGCTTACCATTAAAAATAAGTAGAAGAAAAAAGCCCCAAAATGATATCAATTAAAGTATACGTATATAAAATTATATATTTGTTAATAAACCATTTCATTTCCACAATCATTAGTCATACTACTCATTTAACAATTCAAATAAATCTACTACTACTCATTTAACGGTTTAAATTTATAAATGACCAATTTTAGGAATTTAAATGTGTAAAAATGTCTTGTATTTTTTAAACGACCAGTTTTAGGAATTTAAATGTGTAAAAATGTCTTGATAAAAAACAGTTTTGTTTTTATTTAGCATCATATTGCCATTCTACTTTTGTTAATAGTATCTTGAATGTCACTGATGTAAGGGGCTCTTGATTCTTCTAGAAATTCCGACTTGGCGTGTATGAAGGAAACTATATCGCATACTATATATAACAAAAAGTAATACAAAAACAAATATTTGAAGAATATGTAAAGTTAAAAGTAGATAGAAAGCTCTCATGCCATAGAATTTTCAGCATCTACCTTCACTTGCAAAATTAGCTTTTCCATATTATAATACTTCACATTGGCTTTCATCTAGCAATAGCTCAGATCATAAACTTGGGACTATTTGAAAAAACCAATTAAGCCAATGCCCTTTACCTACAAACTGAGATCTTTAAAAGGACTTTCTGCCTCTTTTTGCCCATCCTAAAGTAAAACTGAAACATATAGATAAGTCTTTCAACATGTTAAGGCCTGAAAACCACATGATTTTCTTAGAAGCTAGACTTCACTTTTACTACTTAATTATGTTCCCTATCTTTTACCCTGGTTATCATTTACATTGATTAAAGTTCCATCTGCAGTTTGTAAGTTTTTTCATGGATTGCATGAAAACATACACATGTAAAGGGGTATTACCTGCAGTGTTTTGTCTTGCGCAGCAAATTGTTGACAGTGCTTTATTTTTGTAAAGCAGGTTAGGAGACCACCAAACAATATTAATTTACAAGACTCACAGAGCTGCCCAAAGGATCTGTTCTCAATTAAGAGATTAAAATTGAATCAGAATCACATGAAAAAGCTGGTAAACTGACCAATACAAATAAGTCAAAGGTGAAGGGCAAAGGGCAATCCTGCTTGCAGATGGAGAAAAAAATTTGTACCATAAACAGTATACCATACAGAGAACACTATAAGCATAAATGTAGATCTAAGAAACAACCCTATTACCTGGGTATGCTGATTTTTTTTTGTATATTACATTAATTCCCTCTGGTCTCAACCCACTTAGCTGTAAACTTCTCCAACTTTATCCAACTCCCATGCCTACCTCTTTCAAGATCAGATCTTTTGGGCAAACTCTACAAAAGTTTAGAGAGATGATTCAGTCTAATTGAAAACAATCTCTATGAGTGAAATAGTAAGTGAAATGTTCAGTAGTTGATTAATTGACATAATTGAAACATGTTGGTCATTCCAAGCCACAGTTAACATTACCCAGAAATTTTTTTTAAATGTACTCCTCTTTTTAGCTCTAGACATTTGAGATGACAAACTTACTATCATTTTCATTGTGTTGTATACAAAGTGAGTGAGTAGTTCAATATATTTTTTTTATAAAACATAGTTTAGTGGCAAGTTTTAAAAGATGTAATTGGATTTCGAATGTAGCAGAAACCCATGCACTGATTTAAACTACTATAGTACACAGGGAAGTATGAAAAAAACTTGCTTAATTACAAAAGTACCATATCCAAAATTACAATAAGATTTTTTTGTTCTTATAAACTTGACATATTTCCCACCATCAAAGACAGTATGACCTTTAAGATGTAATACAATTTTGACTTATTGAATTTTGGGGGAAAAAATTGACAAAAATATGGTAGAAACACTTATAAGGCAGTGATTTTGTTTGGTTGGTGCACTGCATATATCAGATGGGAGCAATAACCAATAATCAGTATGATGATACAGCATACTGATTACTGTAGTTTTTTCAGTGCATTTGTTTTAAGTATTACATACTTGGTTTACTGTTTTTTCAAGTTCACTTATTTTGATATTAGTTATAATTTTGTTGGCGCTAACACACCAGCAAACTCATAAACTTGAGACAGAAAAAGAAGTACCATATACAATATCAACTGACCCACCCACCATGTTGCATCAGATATTTCCAAGGTCAATGGTCAATATGTCTGTATCCAAATGGTTGAGGTTTCAGGTGGTGCAGTGTTCTAAGATTATGTCAGTAATGGATGTAGGCTTATGCAAAACTCTTTTTCCTAATCTCAGTTAAAAGAAAATTAAAAAAGAAAATAGGAAATTTTAAATATATAATATTTTATTGTGCTGCATTAAAACAGAACACTTGACATCCCAAACAGAAAAAAAGAACAACAGAAAAAGATTAAAATCCACAAAATACAGATGTTACAAAGAAAAAACTTTTTTTCTTCAAAACCTGAAATAATTTGCATATTATTACCAATTATAAAAAGTCAGGGAGAATTTCTGAAGAAATTATAAATAAAGCACCTCATTACAAAAGTTCCATTTAATTAGTAAGATATATCCATAAAATCTTTTAACATAGTACGTATTGCATTATTAGTTTGCTAATTATGTTCCCTTAAGGCCAGGGTTATCTGAGAAGAGCAAAAATACTGGTAATATTGATATTCAACATTTAAATTACTACCCATCTGTTAACTCGACTACCATAATTTGCCGATATGGGAATGAATCTTTATAACTGTGTACATTTTTTTGTTTCTTCATGATACTTTTGTAATATAATTCATACACTTCATTCAGAGGTCATGTACAGGAGTTCTTATTACTCTCTAGCAAAGATAACTTCTTGTGGAGTTGGGATAAGTTGATGAGAACATAACCTTAGACCTGTACTACACAGTAAATTCCCAAGGCTTATGTTAGGAAAAATATCGTCTTTGATGCCAGGAAATACAGTTTTTCAAACGACTTATGTGTCATACTACTAATATGTTATCAAACTAAATCCCATCCTTAAGTAAAATATGTCACGAACAAAAATGTTTCATAATTTGCCAATGCTTTAACCTTTTACTTACCCTTGAAAATGACAAAAATCAATATTACTTTTACCATATTTAGATCTCAATTCCTCAACATTTACAGGCTTTTACTTAATTTCAGATTCTTAGCTATCAGATTTCAATTCTAATAATATACATGGCAACATATGAGACAGAAGAATAGAAACTTCATCTAAAACTTGACAAGCACTGACACTACTACACAGAATTATCTAAGTACAAAACACTTTATCACAGATTCTGTCTCAGTACAGCCATTACCTGGCATTCAAGGTCAACATATTGTACATAACCACAGCCACCATTCACTTATGGCATTTTTTTTACTGTTGCTAACACTGGATTTTCAATAAGTTTTATATCTTTAGAGAGCAAAGTGTTACCTATGTAGCTGCTTGTTTATTAATGAATGACCAGTTTTCCTGAGTTATCTGGTTACATACACATGCCATAAAAGAATGTGACAATCATGATACACGTTGAATAAAAAATACACGTTTAATTTTTGAAAAATCTTGCTTTTTTATAATTTGTACATTAATATAGTATAAAAGAGCATTCTAAGCTAATGCTTTCAAGGCCATTACTATTATCTACTAAATTCTTGGTTTTACTCTCAAACTACGACACTACATACATTTTTTGTAATTAAAAAAAATTTGATTCATGGCTGAGCAAAATCTTTTATAGTAATTTACCTCAGTGGGTTAATTAATAGCACAGTGATATGCAATAGCCTTTCAAGTACAACATTAAGCTCGTTTCTTATCCAGTATTTTTCCATGTTATATGCAAAAGGATCACTTGAATCACTCTTAAAGCAGTTGTCCAATATAACTTCTCTTTTCAGGAACATAATTTTCAGCACACATTTTTATTATACTGAAAAACTGTGTTGGTGGCTGGTTCCTCCTTTAAATTTTTTGCTTTTACACAGCTGTATAAAACTTACAAACCAACCCACACTGCTGTGCTCTTTCATTCAAACTAAAATTTCAAGTTCCTGTCTTAAAACCTCCTTTCAAATATGATCCTCAACCAATACATACAATGTACAATAAGTGAACAAATAACATGTTGGGATATTTTTCCCCATATACCTTAACACTTCCCTTATTTCAAGTCTCAAGACTCATGAAAATATTGTTTGTAACAATAGTTGCTGTAGTGTCACAATAACTCAAGTAGCACTTACGGGAATTATACTACCTCAGAGAATTCCTTTGTACTGACTAGCGATAACAAAATTGATTTCAGAGATAATAATTCATCTAAGCTAACCTACGATATAAGCCTTCAGCCTCTTAGATTCTGATGATATAATATGCAGTCTATGCCAAAAACACCTCTTTAGATTCTATATACGTATAACTGTATGTGACATTATCTGCAGAAATTTTTGTACCAACATCAACATGTCATTTTGACTTATTTTCATTGTCCTCCTCTTTCTACATACAATAAGAGTAAGTATTTACTTTACAAATCACACCATTACCAACATCAAGCCATGAACAATTAATTTACCTCAAGCCATGAACAATTAATTTACCACAAGTAAAAAAAACTTCTAGAAGCATGCAGTGTATGTGTTTACCCTCCAGGAATCAATAGGATTAATCAGCAATGAACTTGAACAAGAACATTACTGGGAGTGAGTACCAGAGTAGGTATATCACATGGAACAAGCATAAGAGGCCATGTACCTTGTAAAGGAAGCTTCTTATTCTCAATACAAAGTACTTTAATAAGACCAACAAATGACTTAATTTGACTCACACACAACTTGCTTAAGTATTTGTTCTTAAATGAAACTTGGGAATGCTGTAGAGGACCTTTAGTTCAATCTATCGAGTGCTATGAAAGACCAATTAGAAGTGGAAACCACCAAATGATTCAGGCAAATTTCAACAGAATAAAATGCAAAGGCAAACGAGAAAAAAATGGAAATAATAAAAGGATAGATATATATCAGAAAAAATACTTTATGTTAGTACACAGCAATACAAGTCAGAAAAAACAAAGCAATGGTGCATGACACTTTAAAAACGTACTAGGCCCAAAGAACACTGTCAGGACGACCGTTCCACTGTAAACCAGTAAAAGGAATGATTACTTGTACTGGCAGCCTGACAACAGGGCACCTCAAAATTTATGGGGTAAGTATTAAAGGCACTAGTGGAAGTTCCCTGTTGAAACAGTCCTTGTGAAAATAGGCCTAGCATGATACTTCTGGCACTCGTATAAATCAAACTCCTGTGTAAAGATAAAGGTCATGGATGGCTGCTGACATCCAAACAGAAAAGTGTTTCATTAATAACAGAATCAAAGTTCTTAAGCATATCACTAATACCATGATCTCTACTAAAACAAGGGTATAAAAGTCCTTTAAAATGAATTTCTCCAAATCTTCAACATTTTTTTAATGTACCCAATCATAAAGGTGATTTATAAATTCTAGCTTATAATTTTCAGAGTTACCTGGGAGATATGACATTTAGCACTGTGGTCAGGTTAAACTACCTTTAATAACTCACTCTGGCACCATTTTTTTAGATGCTGTGAAAAAGAAAGTTCAGCCAAAGTAACACCATGAATCATAAAATATTCAAAACCACTAAGTATAGTGATACCAATGTAATGCAAAACATTTAGTGGGATTAAGGTGCAAGATCAACTAATCAACAGCAAGTTTTGCTTTAGTTCAGCCTCATGATCCATTGATTACATAACACTGATACTACTCTTATTAGCTATATATTCCATTTAATCATTTGTTTATCTATAAAAGTAATCTTCTTTCCACCATGTAATAGGGATACAAATCAATAAGCAGCCATCTTACCCTCTCCTGAAAAAAAGTAAAAGCTACTTGATTTTATAATATAGTGCTAATTTTTTTGTTGAGACAGTAATGACTGGCAGTGTACCCATTTATAAACATTTCAATTCAGCAGTCTATAGAAATTTATTGAAAAAACATGACATCTTGATTATATTAACAAGAAACTTTGTTGATTAAAGAAAATGGCCACAATTTATCAGCCTTTTGTATCTATACAGGCTACTTATGTTTATAATTGCTTTGAAGTAGAATGAAAATGAACTATTCAAAGAAGACCTTTGCTTATTTTCCATAAAACCTGATTGCAAATCACCTTGGCATTCACTCCACTTGCAACAGAGAATAACACCTTATCTTTGGATTTATAGAGCATAAATTTCCCATAACTAGTGTTTTATGTACTTTCTATTCCTTATCTCCTTTACCATGACAATGCCAAATTGCGTCAATGAGTCCAGACCCATACCTAAAATCTACAGTTTAGTCATTCATTCCTATTTTCCTTGGCACTGTGCAGAGAAATAAACTTACTGTGCAACTTCTATTAATGTCAAGACTTGCAAAAAACACAAATAAAACTGTTTTGTAACTTCAATAAGCAATAAGATTACTGCACCTATAAACATTTAAGCATTATTCTATTAATTCTGATAAAAAAGTGGCTTTGGATAAGTTGCCTTTAATTATAACCAGCAGTTTTTTTCATTAAATTGTAGTTTCTTACTTGGCTAGAAAGTACCAAATAAAACTTAGTTCTTCTGATTGTCAATGCTATTTTCCAGAAAAGGAAATTACAAACGAAAAATGGGCCATAACTCAGTAATAAGCACTGATTAGCTATGGAAATGTCCTTAATATAAACATACCAAGCATCATAAATTAAAACTGTGTTGATGTTTGTAATCAATTTACAGTTCTTTCAAAACAATAAAAAGTATACAATGTGAATGGAAATTCATTTGACTAATTCAGATGCTGAAAAATTATTAACATGGTATTATAAGCTTATATAACTTAAGGTCTCTAAGATTAATTCTTTCTTGAATGAGAGTGATGGAAGAAGTTTCATTCATACTGGAAAAAAAAGATTTTATGCTGTAGACCAAGAAAAGAATGAAAGCTGTCTTCACTTTTTAAAGTTTTCAATTTTCTACTATCCTTTGGCACATATAATAAAAATCCCTGTAAAGAAGGAATAGTGATTCTATTGTTTTTCTTGGGTAAATTTAAAATCCTGTGTACAGAACTATACACATAATACGTAACTAGTTTATTGATTATGGGGTAAGGAAAGTCTTCCATCCAACAACATATGTATAGATATGCATAGTACTATTACTGTGTACAAAAAGAAATTTTTCAGATTTTTGTAATTAGCTAACCCTCAACTACAAGATACGAACTGTTATTATAAGACTAGTAAAACTGACAGCAATGGCTTTGAAAGTGTATACTTACATGGAAGTTATCCTATATGCTAAAAAGATTACACACCAGTTTTGAATTTATTGCACAAGTCTCTAACTACACTAAGTTCTTGGTGGTAACCAGTTGAACATACTACTATACTGCCTGTAATATAAGTCTGTAAATATTCTTGGTATAGAATTTTCATAAAAGCTGCATGCCTTATCTAAATTTCTTCTTTAAACAGTAAGACATTAAAATTGCCCTGACCTAGAAACAAAAATATAAACATCATAAATTTGTCAAAATGAATTACCGACAAGTTATAAACTACCATAATCCAATTTTCTTACTTAGATACTTCTGATGCCAAACTTTATTTAACTATAACTGCAATGGCTTATAATGATAAAGAAGCAACAGAATACTTAGCTGTTTTACAATTTCCTTACTTTGTATTTATAAGACTTTTCAAAATATTCAGACATCAACTATATCATCCTTTAAAGATTTACCATACTGCTGGAAATTTAACATGGCAAAAGTGAAGATACAGTTGCAAATGCATAATCAGGCTCAATTACAAAACTATAAAAAAAATCTTGAAATCAGCACTTTTGGTAAAATTGTTCCCAGAACACATTAAGGAAATTACAATTTCTTTTTTCTCTTACTTCAGCCACTGAAATTGCACTAAAGTAAAAAAAAAAATATCCAGAACTAAAAACAGGGGCTTATTATCTCAAATTATTGACATAGTTATGGTAAAGAGGAACAAGAACAGTTACTTTGCTTTCATTATTGAATACAAACCAAAGATGAATAAGGGCAAATTGGCTTAAGGGGGGTTATTTTATGGGCAAGAGGAGTCTATGCTCAAAGATAATAGTAAATTTAAATATACATTTTTAATTCTGTAACTATAAAGAATGAAAAAACTTATAGTGCATTCACATTTGCCATCAGCCAAACTCTTGCAGGTACACTAGTCATATTTCATTGCACACATACAGCTTTTTACAACACTACTGACCACCAATGAATGAATAAACATAATTTAGATACTACCATCAATTAATCAATTAAATTTACAAATAAATAAATATAAAAGCACAGAACACAGGTAAGAAAGAATTACAAAAAAATGAGACGAGGCAAAGAACTGGTTATATCGGAGGCTTTTGTAATACATCTCTTTGTTAAAAGGTGTGGCTATAATGGAGGTAAGACAGCCTGACCATCAATAACTGAAAGGAAATCAACCCGTAATGTATTATCTAAGTATAGAATGAAAGGGGGTTCAAATATTGTTTGTGTCCTTGGAAGAAGTGCCAAGGATTAACTTGAAAGCTAAAAAAATTATGCTTTTCTCAGACAATGTCTTGGCTTTTTCCATTTATGAATCTTTTATTGAGGACTGCAAACATAATTACATGAAAAGTGAGTCAATAATTTTCCAGGTAATTTATAAACTACAGAATGGTTCTGAAGAGTATAACTTAGGTTGCAAAACAGCATATCTGCTAAGAATCTGAAATCTTTGAGTATTCTACAATTCCTGCTCTCAAACATTAAATACTTAATAACACTGGTTCATACAAACATCTCATCTATACAATGAACATTCATCAGAATAATGTACAAATAATAAATACCCTTATTGTACACACTTAAAAAAACCTATGTACAACTATCAAAAAGTTCCTCTCAAACCAATCTTTCATAGAATAATAGGTAAGCTTGCGCCTTCATAACTCTTTCAATATTGACTTCAGCTACGTATGTATCAGACACGTGGAACCAACGACCAGCTTTGACCTCTTCTTCAAATTCCTGAGGAAAAATAAGGTAAAAATTACTAACTTCAACTACATACGCCAAAATACCAAATTATCACAAGAATTCAAGTTCTATCACAACAGTGGTAAGAACAACAACAGTTGGTTAGGGCAACACAAAGTGCAAATTTTCTTTGCACCTAATCAAATTTTCTTTGCACCTAATAAGTGTATATAGCTTTCATCTGGATTTGCACATCTGTTAATAAATTTGCTTCTCATTCACCAGGATCAATTTAACAAAATTTGATAAACTAAAAAACTGAGATGTTTCAGGCCAGCATTTTCCATGTGCTGAGGTACTGTTAACTTTATATTACTGAGATAATATATCAGTTCTAACTCTTCTGTAATGACATAAAGATCATAATAATGCAGTTACAGTTTTCTTTTTTTACTATTTAGTGTCTTTCAGCATAACAGGTCTTAACCCCCAAATGTGAAGTTTTTACAAGAAAATGTTTTACTACAAACCCATTACATATTTGCATACAACCTCACTCTACATGAAACAAACCCAGTCACAACCACTTCACAGATCTTGCAAAAAAAAAAAAAAAAAAAAAAAAAAAAACTCAACCATGCTATGAGGGAGTAAGTGCCACTAGATCTCAAGGGAACACTGAAAAATTTGATTAATTGGTTTGTTATAAAAATGTTTGTTCATACAAACCAATTAACCCTTTCGCTTATGACTAATAAACATTTATGTCTGTGGGCAGTGGCAGTGATTCGAGCATAACCATAAAAATGTTTGGTGTATCTTTATTTGCTCAAAGATGCATATCTCCAAAAATATTCAAGGTAGACCACTCAACATTGTTTCATTTTGCAGGTGATTCCTTTTTCTATACATTGGCATAAAAAATACCTCTGAAAGTATCTATTATACTATAAGTCAAATAACAGATTTTGACGTGGGAAAAACCTATTTTTGGTAGTTGCTGTTGAGTCCTCAAGGAGTTACCCCTCCACGATGTGCCAATGCTCTTCATGGTGATTAGACTAATATAAAATAAATATCTTTTAGCCTGGTCTTGTGTCATAATGATAAGCACTTTGTATAATGGACTCAAAGACAAGAGGGCATTTTCTCTCCCATCTTCAGCAAGGCTGAACCCACTTTTTCTCAAGTCAAAATCTGGAAGAAGCGGTGACTACTGTGCATGCGCATCGGCCATCTTGTTTACAACCAGACCAGTTAAAAGACTCTCTGTTGGTTGACGAAAAAACAAGAAACTACACAAGAACTTGCGTTTTTAGGGTGAAGTTCTGTAGTGACTTACCTAAGTACACAAGGTATGGTTGCAGTCTTGTTGCACCTTCCCAAGTGATAGTCAGCATACCCACCCATTAGGAAGGACCCTGGTTTTCTGTTGTAGTGCCTATGGGGTCAGGACTAACTTACTGACAAACAGTGTAGTCGATTTTGTTGAGCTTATGGCAGTAATGTTTTAAGAATACGTACTGCCACTGATGACAACCCAGTACATTCGGAGACTTCTTTTAAAGAGACATTTCTGAAGAAGGCCAACGACGTACTTACTTTCTTAATATCATGCGACCTAGTAAAGGAGTGTGGATTTACCTTTTTAATGAGTGAAACTAAAATTATGCTTGACCCTTGTAGAGAGAGTGGTTTAATTGTGCTAGGGCGTAGGAAAATTTGACCTTTTAGGATGTATGCTGTGACTACTAGGTACCTTGTTCAGGAACCAAGTAACTGGAGTCTATCGGAAGCAGGTCTTTGTAGAGCAAAAGACCGCAGAAGAGAAATGACAACATCTATGCTGGAGTCAATCATGAATCCATAAAGCAAGGGTTCCGTTAATGCTGCCTTATATGCCATGATTGTTGTAACTGCAAGATGTTTGTCTTCAAAAAGGATGTAAAAAAAAAAGGTATACAGTATAGAAACTTAAAAGTGTTTCTATAGAAATCTCAACTGGGTTTCTCAGGATCGATATAATTTACAGGCAGTCCCCGGTTATCGGCGGTCTCAGTTAATGGCGATCCGGTTTTATGGCACTTGTCTAGCGCCATAAAATCGGCGATTTATGGTGCCATAAGGGCCAAGTTTCGGTTATCAGTGCCATAAGGTGCTGATAATATTTATGGCACCACATCATACCTAACAGAGGCGCCATTAACCAGTTGTCAGCGCCATTAACCGAAACTTGGCGCCATAAGCACCATAAATTGCTAAGTTTCGGTTAATGGCGGTTTTCGCTTGTCTGCACCCCGCCAAGAACAGAACCCCTCACTGATAAACGGGGACTGCCTGTAGCCATATCTTCCATACGCACTGGTATTGCTGGATAGAGGAAGTCCTGCTTTCTGGGATAGAACAGCAGACGACAGTAAAATTGATCTTTTCGCCCGTTGTTGAAGCAATAGGAACCAATGCCTGCTTGGCCAATTTGGGGCTTATTAAGTAAGCTGTTCCTTTGAAGGCTAGGAGTTTCTTTACAACCTTTGGAATCTAAGACAAAGAAGGAAAACGATATATCTTCCACTTGTTCCAGTCTTGTAAGAAGGCATCTTTTGCTGTTGCTTGACTCTCCAAGTTTGGAGACACTTATACTGGCAGTTTGTGATTCTCGTATGTGGCGAAAAGGTCCACTTCTGATTGTGGAAGTGTGTTGGCTATTGTTTGAAAAGAGCGGTTGTCTACAACCATTCTGTTGAAGCTGTTGTTTTCCTTGATAGAGAGTCTGCTATTACATTGAGAGACCCTGTGAAGTGAATTGCGTACAGGTGCCACTTCTTTACCTGTACCATCCGAAGGATAGCTAGCATTATCATATTGTGAGGAGGTGAGCATGATACCAATTTCTTGATAGAGGACACTGAAGTTGTGTTGTCTGCAACAAACAGAATATGTGCCTCTTCTGGAGTTTTGAGTTTTTTGAAAAACAAAAAGAGAGCCATCAGTTCCAGGAAACTAATTTGACAATTCTTCTTGCCACCTGATGATCCTCCCATTTCCTACCCCTGAGTGTATTGTCACTCTTACAGATGGAGGACTCAGGGTGACATTTTCACCAGAGATTATGTGCAATAGCCAAAATTTTGTCACGTTTTTCAACTACAATCTGAATATCAGGTTTATTACTGATGCAAACTGAAGCAGAACCATTATATGTTCTAACTGCCATCTGGAACCTCTGGGCTATGCCAGGAACCTTTTGAGATTTTTCCTTATATTCTGTTCTAAGTTTTGTTGGTGACAACAGGCTCTTAAGAGTATCCCAACACAGTCTCAGCCACTGAAAGTGTCAGCTGGGTGTGAGGCGGGATATTTTCTAATTCATTATAAAAACGTTTTGATTGGAGTCTGTTGACCACTGCTCTTAGGTTATTCAAACACATTTCTTGTGGACCCCCAAATTAACCAGCCTTCTAGGTAACCTATTAGTTGTCACGTTTTTCAACTGCAATCTGAGTATTGGATCTATTACTGATGCAAACTGTAGCAGACCCAATATATGTTCTAGCTGCCATCTGGAAACTCTGGGCTGTGCCAGGAACCTTTTGAGGTTTTCCTTATATTCTGTTCTAAGTTTTGTTGGGAGACAACAGGCCCTTGAGAGTATCCCAACTCAGTTTCAGCCACTGAAAGTGTCTGCTGAGTGTGAGGCGGGATTTTTTCCAATCCATTATAAAACCTTTTGACTGGAGTCTGCTGACCACTGATCTTAGGTTATCCAGACAATCTTTTCTTGTGGACCCCCAGATTAACTAGTCATCTCGGTAACCTATTAGTTGTATTCCTTCATTTCTGAGTTCCAAGACAGCTACTGTTACTAATATTGTAAAATTTCTTGGAGCTACGTTTGGCCCAAAAGGCATGACTTTAAACCCATTCATATCTTTCCCTATCCGGAACTCTAGGAATGGGCAGAAGGGAGCAGCGATAGAGATGTGCCAGTATGCATCTTTTAGATCTATAGAAACCGTCCAAGACCCTTTTAGAATGATTGGACATTGTATTTCGGCAATGGGAGTCATCCAAAACTTTTGGCAAACAATGTGCTTGTTCAATGTTGACAGGTTGAGGATCAATTTTCATTTGAAGGAATCCTTTTTGGGAACACTGAAGAGACGTGCTTGGTGGCGAATATATCCTTGTTTCTCCATAAGCTCCCTTTAACAGGGCCTTCTGCATGTAGCCTTCCAGAAAGGGGTCTGGTTTTTTAAAGAACCCCTTTAAAAGGGGAAGGGAAAGGAGGAGGATAAGGGAAGATGAAATCATTTCCATCCGAACCCATTGAGAATAATGTTGTGTCTGCAAGGAGAAGACCTCGATTCCCTGTGGTGTCTTCGAAGCCAACACCTGACCCAACAATTTCTATTAGTATCCCTCTTTTCCTATACATCTTCCCTTGATAGGCATTCTGGGTGTTGATTTTTCTTTAACCCATGTTACTTAACACTGAATATTGAAAAATATGGAAAGGTGTAAGTGGAAATGCCTAGGGCATTTAATATTTTTGTATGAATATTTTTTGGTAATTTTTTTTTCCCTGAAATTGGGTAAAAAAAATCTTAGTGGGGCAAGAACAATTCCTGTTTAATTTTGGCCAATGAAACATGTGATAAGAAACTGAAATGTTTTTCCATATAAAATGGGAAGTTTAACATGAACCAATGTTAAATCATATCAAAAGATAACAGGAAAGTGTATTTTTTGGTAATCAATTCTGAAAAAATATTCTAATTACAATTTCCAACAACAACAAGAAAAAAGTTTCACTGGGATGAATTGAAAATCATATATACCCATGCTATAATTCCTTTACCTAATCCTTTTTTATTTTCTTTTGATGAGCATTTGCCATTTCATCTGGAGAGAGAGAGAGAGAGAGAGAGAGAGAGAGAGAGAGAGAGAGAGAGAGAGAAACTCTTCTTCCACTTAAGAAGATGCCAGGGCAATCAGGAACAGTCCTGAGAGTCAAATACAAATGCCTATTGTGGCTGCACAACACCTACTTCAAGTCCAAATTTGAATGTCTAACAATGCTGTGAAACATATTGAGCATAAAAACTACAAAGAGTAGAAATATTTCTATTGTTCCAAACCTAAAGAGAGGGCAGAGCAATAACCTTGACATTAGTAAGTTACATGCGTGGGCAAGAACACCATTCATCATACCAAACCTGGGCCACTTTTCCAACATTTTTTGGCTATTGCCAACCAGATTTTCCTATAAATTTGCCAAGCCTCCTTACTTACATCCAGATTGTTGGGAAACTCTCTAAAAAGCAAAGGTGTTAATATTTCTAAATAAAATGATGCAATACTCATGCAATACTCATTGCCAAATCATCTCCCCTTTCATTGCCCATTATACCTGTGTGGGCTGGTACCCAGCAATTTTTATCAATGAACATCACTTCCATTACTACTAATAATACAACCAAAGAGTAATTTTCTTAAACATCTAAAAAACTAATCATAAAGCTTAACCCCATAACATTTCCAGAAAATATTATAACCATTCACCAATACAAGCAGTTCTCACTTATCGACAGCGTAGGTTAATAACGTTTTAGTTTTGTGCAGCTTGGCTAAACAACAACATTAACCAGATTTTAGGGCAACAGTAAACTATTTTCAGCATCAGTAAGCAGTTTATTGGCATCAGTAAGCGGTTTATCGGTATCCGTGAGTGGATTATCAGCATTAGTAAGGGGTTTATCAGAATCGGCAAGCAGTTTACCGGCATTGGTAAGTAGTTTCTCAGCATAGGTACGCAATTTATCACCACTGATAAGTGGTTGATGGTACGAATAAGCAGTTTATTGGCAATTACGACATCATAAACGCTATTTATTATCAAAATTATTGCTGATTTTCGGTCAGTGGTGCTCAGCCAGGAATGGAAGCAGCCCCTTGTACTACAAATTTCTAACATGGTTTGTTAGTCAATTACATGATTCACTTCAGATGGTATTGCTATTAAGACTACAAATATTTCAACTTAAAAGTATTTATATAAAAAAATTTTAAGTTCATATTACTGAGATTATACATATATCAGTTCAAACTCTTCCATAATGACATAAAGACCACAACAATTCACTTACAGTTCTATTTTATTTCTTTCTTTACTATTTAGTGTATGTCAGTGATATGGGTCCTAACCTGCAAATACGATGATTTTACAATAAAATGTCTTACTAGTACAATGATTAGACTAACTGTGAATGGTGATCTAAATTTTCTTATAGGTAATAGTAATTCACATCTCCTATAATAGAGTTACAAGGATGGAGATTCATGACTGATGGCCAACTCACACTTGGTTTCCAGTATTTTCAATGAATAGTAAGCCTCAATTTCAAATAGTATATAAGCCTCAGTTTCAAATGAGATTTTCTTGCTTCTCTAGACTAGGTAGAAAGAACTTTTTCAGTCCCTCATGAACACGTCAAGTGTTTGGCTTTTCATAATTAGTTGCTGAAAGGCACAGCTTTTGTTATAATTTGACTCAACAAAAAACTACAACATAAAAATGAAAAAATAATATATAGAAAAGGTCACTCATTGAAACATTTTAATTTCTAGTAAATTCTTGATACACAGAACAAAATGTTAAAAACTGCTAGATTGATCTGACAAAAGCAGGCTGATTTGGGGATGCTCAAGACCTTCAAAAGGATCCTTCTATCTTTATGAATGTAAGAAGTAGCTTTTCTTGAGTTCAGTTCCAAAATGAAGATCCTGCATACAAACAAAAGCTATGGCTGATGAAACCACTGTGCAAATTTCTCAAATTAAAGCTATAGTTGAACTTTTAGTGGCTACAGGAGGCAACTCACTCAATCTCAATACTCTAGCATTTAAAATTTTACGCCTAGTAAGATTTGCTTTATGACAATCTTTTAATAAAATATGCTCATAAGGAAGCCCAGCAATTTCTGTCATCTGGATTATGAAAATCACAGAGGTCCCCATATCAGTCGATTCACGCAGTGTTACTAATAGTCATGGCTCCCCATGACTTAGCCCATTTCCTCCCAATATTCTCTTGCATGAGGTATCAGGGGTTCTGTAAAATACTTCCAGACTTGCTTTAATATAGTGAATTCCTTACAGACTTGTTTGAATTTAGAGAATAAATTAAGCAAGCTCTATAGTTTTCTTCTGAATATGTCTGTTTTGCTGCAAAAATACATATGTTCTAGCACTGCCTTTTTTGGTACAAATGAGTTGCCATGTTTAAAAGGTAGAACTTTGAATCTACCATCCAGTTTATTTTCTGGCACAGTATCAATTAGCTTCAGAGAATGTACTTTCCCAGCTGCAGAAGTGAAAAAATTACAAACTTTGCTTAACTGTCTAATTCCCAAGTCTCTCTTAAGCACAATCTCAACTTATTTCTTCATGAGAAAGGTTTTATTCTTAAAACTGGAGTACAATAGAAATTACAGAAATTGGACAGGTAGGCACAAAGAAGCAAAACAGAATTAATAAAAAGTTGAAAGGCAGAAGGCAATACAGTTGAAGGTCGACAGATGCTATAAAGGAACTTTTAGAACTGCCTTCACTGTTCAATGGAAGGCCTACTGGCCAATACTCATTTACAGCAAGAATGAGTAACATTGCTTAAGCATGTAGTGCCAACCAATGCATCTCTAACTTGCCTCAGGTGGACCCTTTGGCAAACAACTTTAGGAAGGCACACCTGAATCTAAATGCCTTTCCAGTACACAAGTTAGCCAGAGGCCTTTAATGTATGCTGTAAAAATATGAACTGGATTTCTTCAAATCTTTTAGTCAAGACACTAATATATATGTATACAGTGGAACCCCCATATTCGCGGACTCATACATTCGCGGATTTCACTCGGGAACGTTTCCCCGCATCATTCCTGGAAAATTCGCACATTCGCGGTATTTTTCTATGAGAAATATCCACTAATTCCTGGTTTTTTTTATCAATTTCATCATAAAATGCACTTTTTGTGATAAAACTATTAAAAAAACCAAGTATGAAAATTTGTTGTGGGTTTTTCTTTAGTTTTAACCAACAAAATAGGCTGTTTTTATAGCCTTTTTATAGGGGTTCCAAACATTCGCGGGTTCTAACTATTCACGGGGGGGTCTGGTACGCATCCCCTGCGAATACGGGGGGACCACTGTATATACAATTTTTTATTGCAAACACTAATTTAGAAAATG